>NC_057795.1:160869205-160924473 GCF_018294505.1 Triticum aestivum | reverse complement strand
GGGCTACGCGGTTAACCGTTGGAGTATCAAACGGACTCCAAATGGCACGAAACTTGACAGGCGGTCTACCGGTGCTATACCAAGGCCGCTTGGCAAACCTCGGGCCATTCCGAGAAAGTTTAATCACCTGCTCACAACGAGAGACAAAAGGGGAACGCCGGAGGGCATAGGAGTGCCGGATTGCAAAACGGACAACGGGGAAAATGCTCGGATGCAAGAAACGAACACGTATGCAAAATTAAAAGCACAAGATGACATGGCAATATGCAACACACAAGCAAATGACATGGCAACCACGAAGAATAACTAGCGGACACCTGGCGCAACGAATCCGGGGCGTTACAGCGGGCGCATCGACGGAGCCCGCACCCTTCAGGGAGTCGAGCGCCTCCCGAGGGACAAGATCCCCTAGCTCCTGACGGACTGGTGGAGCCTCCTCAGTCGGGATGACGCCTCCTCGCTGAGGCTGACTTGTATCTGCTGAGGGCGTGACTCTTGCAGGGCCTTCCTGGCATGGGGTCGCCGCGACTGGTGCGGTCTTGGCCCGGCACTCCTCCCGGATGGCCACCAGAGCTGTGCTAGCGAAGTATGCTATGGCGGCAAGGTAAAGCACCAGGGGCTCCTGCGGGTGTGGCGCTACCATCACAGGAGGGCTGGTCAGGTACTTCTTGAGATCTTGGAACGCGTCGTCAGCCTCTTGAGTCCATTCGAACGGGCCCTTCCTCTTCATTAGCTTGAAGAAGGGCAAGGCGCGCTCCCCTTGCTTGGAGATGAAGCGCCCTAGCGCAGTTACTCGCTCGGCGAGCTTCTGCATTTCCCTGAGAGTTTGCTGTGGACTCATGTCTTCGATTGCCTTGACATTCTCCGGGTTAGCCTCGATCCCTCTATGGGACACGAGGAAACCCAGAAGCTTGCCGGAGGGAACACCAAACACGCACTTCTCTGGGTTGAGCCGCAAGTCCACTTCACGAAGGCTCGCGAAGGTTTCTTCCAGGTCCTGTATCAGAGTCTTCGCCTCCCGAGACTTCACCACTATGTCATCGACATAAGCCTCAGCGTTCCTCCCGAGCTGTCGGCCTAATGCGATGTGCATCAGCCGCTGAAAGGTTGCGCCCCACGTTGCGCAATCCGAATGGCATGCAGGTGTAGCAGTACACCCCGCACGGGGTCAGGAAAGCCGTCTTATCCACATCTTCGACCGCCATCTTGATTTGGTGATAACCTAAGAAGGCATCCAGGAAGCACAACAGGTCGCACTCAGCAGTAGAGTCGACGATCTGATCGATGCCGGGGAGCGGGAACGGATCCTGTGGGAAGGCCTTGTTGATGTTGGTGAAATCGATGCACATGCATTCCTCCCCCCTTCTTCGGCACAACGACAGGGTTCGCCAGCCACTCCGGATAGCGAACCTCACGAACGACTCCCGCGGCCTCCAGCTTGCGGGTTTCTTGGATGATGAAAGCTTGCTTCTTAGTGGACTGCCGCCTTGCCTTCTGCTTCACTGGGCGTATGTTGGAGCAGACATTCAGGTGATGCTCGATCACCTGCCTGGGGACCCCCGCCAGCTGCTTGGGTTCCCACGGGAACACCTCCTTGTTCGCGCGTAGGAACTTTACCAGGGCCTCCTCTTGTTCGGGGTCGAGATTGGCGCCAATGGTGAAGGCGGCACCGGAGGACCCATCCTCGTCGACCGGTACTTGCTTGGTCTCTGCTTTGTCTTGGGTGAACAATTTCTTCTTCTTGGTGGGCGAAACCTCTTTCTCCTTGAGGGGATCGGCGCCGGTGGGCTGCCACCGCGGCCGCCTTGAAAGCGATCTTGAGCGCCTGCAGGGCATCTTTTGCATCTCCGGCTATGGTGAGGACACCGCAACTCCCAGGCATTTTCATCAGGTTGTAAGTCGGGTGGGTTGCTGCCATGAACTGGGCCAAAGCCGGGTAGCCGAGGATGGCATTGTAGGGCAAGCGAATGTGGGCGACGTCAAAGTCGACCAGCTCCGTGCGGAAGTTGGCTTGGGTGTCGAATGTCACCGGGAGGCGGATCTGCCCCAGGGAGCCGGTGGGGCTGCCCCCGACGCCCGAGAAGGGCTGGCTAGGACGTGGAGGAGGCTGAAGGCCTCGATTGAGAGCACATTGAGGCCGGCCCCGCCGTCGATGAGGGTCCTGCTGATGGCCACCTGGCAGATGGTGGGAGTACACAGCATCGGAAGTGCACCCGAGCTGGCAGTGTTGGCGGGGTGATCATCCAAGCTGAAGGTCAAGTCAGCCTTGGGTGCCGCCCAACCCGGAGGACCTGGGCGATGAGTTAGAGCGGCGCCGACCTGGCGGACGAACGGCTTGACGTGGCGACTCGTGGGTGGGGCCTGCGAGCCACCTAGGAGAGCCGCGAGGACCGGGAGTGCCGGCGCTGCTTGGTGGGCGAGAAAGAGGCTGCGCAACTCCTCCCAAGAGACCACCGAAGACGCTGGCAAGTGGAGCAACCACATGAACGGGACACCGGTGAGTGCCATGGGCAGCCAGTTGGCCATGACCCGGTCATCGCCCCCGGCCTTGAGGATGGCCTCCTCATATGCTAGCAGGAAAGCTAGAGGATCCGTCACGCCGTCGTAGCGCGGCGGCATCTCTGGCTTGAACTTGTTTGGCCACCGCACCTGTCGCAAGGCGAGGGTCAGAGCTCGGAGCCCCCATGGCCCGACGCCTCCTCCTATGGCCGGAGCGGGTGGCGCGTTGACAGGGAGAACTCTGGCGCACCCCTACCTGGCGCGCCAAATGTCGGATGTTGGGTTCCGGCAGACCCTTGAGGTTTGAACTCTGGGGTGCGCGTGAAGATCTCTCCTCCACCGACCCACGTCCCAAAGCCTCGCTAAGAATCTAGGCTCGCAAGGTGAACAACACAAGGGACACGGAGTTTATACTGGTTCAGGCCACCATTGTGGTGTAATACCCTACTCCAGTGTGTGGTGTGTGGATTGCCTCAGGGGCTGATGATGAACAATACAAAGGAAGAATAGCCTCGCGAGGGATGTTCTTGCGGTGGTGTTGTCCCTTTTGAAGGATCGATTTGAGATGCCTTCCTATTGTGGTGGCTAGCCCTATATATAGAGGCCCTGGCCCTCTTCCCAAATATTGAGCGGGAAGGGCGCCAACAACGGCCTTTTTGAAGGGGAACATCTAGTACACTTATCCTTACTAAAGTTGGTCTTCGTCTGTGAAAGGCCCTTTTCGATGACGCCATCTTGGGCTCCACGGTGACCTCCATCCTGCCGCCCTGCTGGTCTTGGTCTTGTTGCACCGAAATGGTAGCATTTGCCTGATGCCTTGGTCTGTGCTTTGCTCCCTTTGCACCAAAGAGGAAACAAGGACACTGCACAGGCCGGCGCCCGCCTGGCGCCCACCTGGCCTCGATCATCATGGCTTGCATCACAAGCACCTCGCAAGGTACCCTCGCATTGATCTCTCCGCCTCCTCGTGAGCCTGCCTGGTGAGGCCGCTCCTGAGGAAGCTTCCTGTCGTCCGCCCTGCGAGGCTTGGCCCCTCGCGAGGGTCTTGAGCTTGAGTCGATGAAGATGGGCCATACTGGGCCACTGCCCGAGCCACGCCGCAGGCAGGCAAGTCTGGGGACCCCCATTCCCAGAACACCGACAACGTCGGATTCAGCGGCTCTAAATATGGACAGCGGAAGAATCCATTCAAAGGAAACAAAGATGGTCCATCCAGTTTGGACAAAATACTCGATCGGCCTTGCCAGATTCATGGCACCCCTGACAAGCTTGCCAATCATTCCAACAGAAATTGTTGGGTCTTTAAACGGGCCGGTAAGTTAAACACCAAACACAAGGGGAAAGGGCCGCCAAGCGAGGACGACGAAGAGCCTCACCCACCGAACACAGGGGGGCAGAAGAAAATTCCCCCGAGGTGAAAACAGTGAATATGATATACGTTACACATATCCCCAAGAGGGAGCGCAAGCGTGCGCTGAGGAACGTCTACACCATAGAGCCGGTCGCCCCAAAATTCAACCCCTGGTCGGCCTATCCGATCACCTTCGATCATAAGGATCACCTGACCAGTATCTGTCATGGAGGTTCGGTAGCCTTGGTCCTTGATCCAATCACAGACGGATTCCATCTAACCCGAGTCCTTATGGACGGCGGCAGTAGTCTTAACTTGATTTATCAAGACACGATCCGCAAAATGGGTATTGACCCATGAAGAATCAAGCCTACTAATACTACCTTTAAAGGAGTAATACCTGGTGTAGAAGCCCGCTGCACGGGCTCAATAACATTGGAAGTGGTCTTCGGTTTGCCGAACAACTTCCAAAGCGAAGACTTGATCTTCGACATTGTCCCCTTCCGTAGTGGTTATCACGCACTGCTCGAACGAACCGCCTTCACTCGCTTCAATGCGGTCCCGCATTATGCTTACTTAAAGCTCAAAATGCCCAGACCCCGCGGCGTTATTACAGTTAATGGAAACATGGAGCGCTCCCTCCGTACCGAGGAGCACACCACGGCCCTCGTGGCCGAGGTACAGTGCAGCCCTATCAAGCTGCACACTTCATCGGCCATCAAGCCCCCGGACAATGTTAAACGAGTCCAACCCACTCTGCATGATGACAGCTCAGTGACTCCAGAGCTAGACTAGCAGTTTTGCCTCCGTTGATCGCAACACACATCCGGGGCACTTGTACCGCGTGTGCATAATTAAACACTGAAAATACCTTGGGCAATGATGGGGGCACAATACAGATAGGTCTATAGTACGGTTCAACCCTATATGACCTTGACCTTTTTCCTTCGATCCTTTTTTCTTTTTCTTCTTCAATACCACAGGTGCATTAAAACCTAGCTACTCCACGGTCGTACAAGGACTCTTTCCGAGCCCAGTTTCATACAGACAACTGTGGGCCGTCCCTCGCAAGGAATCTCTCCCTCAAAGGCGAAAGCGACGCAGACGTGCGGTAGGGTGTCCAAAGGATCTTCAAGACCACCTTTTCTTTTTAGGACCTATATACAGCTTTCCCTTGTTCACAAATTCTCGGCATGTAAAATAGCCTTGACACTTATGGCATCCTCAGTAAGAACATGTTTTGGCGTATCAATCAGACTATAATGGAAACAGTTTCGCCCAACCTTATTTGGTATTGGCTTATTTCCTAATGTGTATTCCCTCTTCACGTCAGATTGGCATATACACTTCGCAATGGCTTACAATGCCAGGGGCTCTATTCGGCCACCTATACTTTCAAAAAAAAGTTCGAACACTTTTATAGTATACTTCAGCGTCCCGAATATTGCATTATATGCATCGACTCTGAATCATGTCTTTGGTTAATAATTGGGTTGCCCGGCTCCTGTGGTTACCACCTTATGTTCCGCTTATTCGGATAATGTAGTAAAGGGAGAACTACTGCCATTGTGTTTACGGTTCATCAGGTCAAACACCTCAGTAGAGAAAGCCAAAAACTGACTGTCATGGTGCAGCGAGAGCTGGTCAGCTATTCGGCGACTTAACATAAATCTCTTGCGATTTTGTCAGTATTATACGAAGGATTGGCTTTGGTTCAGTAACGCGCATAAGGCATCCTAGTTCGGACAACCGCATATGCACCAGGCGCTAGTACTTAGCCCCATCTCCAAACTATTATGGCTAAATGAAAGTGCTAAAGCCGCATAGTCTGATTGCCTAGTTCGCTACATAGTCACCTCCTATACGGACCAAGACGTTGGGTCAAGAGTGATTATACGTTATAGCAAACACCCCCGTAGTATGCACGTGGGGGCTGAAGCCGACGACTGGCAAACTTTCAGAGTAATAAAATATGGCCGCACAAGAGGTAAGTAGTTCAGATAAAAGCATAAATACATTACAAAGCCTTGGTTTATAATACAACGTCTAGACAGCTCAGATACATTCACTCAAATATGACATCCTTTGAGCATTGGCCCTCTATTAATTGGGCACCCTCCAAGACGTCTTCAAAATACCGTTCTGGCTTGTGGTGGTCCTTGCCTTCGGGTGGGCCCTCGACTGCCACGACGGCATCCTTCATCTTCACCCAGTGCATCTTGACATGGGAAAAGGCCATCCGTGCACCTTCTATGCACGCTGAGCGCTTGACAGCGTCAATTCGGGGCAGCGCGTCAACAAGTCGCTTCACCAGGCCGAAGTAACTGCTAGGAATGGGTCCGGCTGGCCAGAGCCAGACTATGACATCCTTCATGGCCAAACCGGACACCCTATGTAGCTCCGCTAGCTGCATCATCTGGTTGTTTAATAGCGCTGGACGCTCCAACGCCAGGTACTGTGACCAGAAGAGCTTCTCCGTTGTGTTCCCCTCTTGGGCCCGGAAATACTGTGTGGCGTCGGCAGCGCTCTTCGGGAGATACGCAAAGGTATCTGGAGAACTCCATAGTCGAGTAAGCAAGGCATACTTCTGATCGCCGAATTTACTCTGCAAAAGAAAGGGCTTACCAGCCGCTATCTGTCCGGCCTGCTTGATCTCCTCGCGAGCCGCCCGGGACTCGGTTCGCACCTCCTTGGCCCCCTGGAATGCCTTGGCGAGATCGGCCGCTTGGGCCTTGTTCTTCTCTTCCAAGGCCTCGCACTTGCCGGCGGCATCCTTGAGCTCTTGCTCCACTTCGATCACCCGCTCCTTGTATCGGCGGCGGGCAACCTGCTCGACCTTCAAATCTGCAGACGCTTTGTCAGCGGCTGCTTGGCTCACCCGTACCTGCTCCTTGGCTCGGGCGAGGTCGCCCTTCAGGTCTCGACCTCGGCCACACTACCTGCAATAATGAATAGGGCAACACAGGAGCTTAGATTCCGCATGGGTCTATTACTTCAGATGTGGCCACAACTTTTCAAAAACATACATTGCGCCTCATCAAACTGCTTGTTGATGCGGACGAGATCCTCATCGGCCAGCTCCAGCTTCCGCTTGAGTTCGGATACTTCGGCGGCCTGGGTGGTTGCCGCTAATAGAGAAGCCTGTTTATCATAATAGACAAGTACGTTATCTCCTGGGAATATCACTTGATCCTCTGTTCGGCCTTTTAAGCCGAACAAAGTCTCGGGGGCTACTATCTATACACAAGCATGTTTTTCATATGAAAAGCGGCTAAAAATATTACACCGTATACCTCGAAGCCTGTTAGTAGGCTGAGAAGGCTTCGTTTAGCCCGCTTTTGGCGGACTGCACCTTCTTGACCACTGTGCCCATCAAGGTATGGTGCTCCTCCATGACGGAAGTATGTTGTAGTGTGTCCATCAGAGGGTTCGGTGCCTCTGGATTAGTGGAGGCCGCCGCCAGAGTAGGCGCTACCCCTTCCTTTGAAGGGGGTTGCTCGCTCGATTCCGAAGCCACATTGGTCTCCAGAATGGTGTTTGGCTGGGGGGCCGAACTGGTCAGAGCCCCTGTCGTCAGTCTTCATGGGGGTTGCACCCCCCATGTTCTCGGCAGCTGAGGCATTACCCTCTGGCGTCGTCTTGTCAGCCTCCCGCACCTCTCCGTGGCCCAGTGAGGTCCTTTGGGATAACAGCTCAGTATCATCCGCGGTGGGTGGTGGAGAGGCCCGCGGAGGCGTCTTGCTCTCCACCATCTCCAGCGCTAGAGAGTTTCCGGAAGATGATGATTGTTGGGGGAGACCGCGGGCTGGACTGAAACACATAAAGTAACATGTTATCCTACAACTTGTGAAAGATCAGATGTATGTAAAGCATTCTTAGATACTTACGATTCGGCCAGGGGCTTTTCCCTAGGGCACCGCTGGGGGATGGCTTCGGCATCCGAATCCGAGCCATCCAAGAGGGATATCTTCCCCCTTTTGGACGCCTCCGCCTCTGGATCTACGGAGGCCGCCCTTTTCTTCTTCCTCCCCTTAAGGGGAGAATTGCTTTCTTCCTCTTCCTCCTCCTCCTCGTCTTCATCTCCCTCGGGGGAGGAGGGAGCCTCGGTCTCTTCGGACATAGCGTCCGGAGTACCTTTATGGCGGAGGCCACTTTTGGCCTCCTTGCCCTTCTTCTTGGCCTTCTTCTCCCGCGCCTGGTACGGTGCCAGGACCAGCATCCTCATTAGTAGAGAATCAGCTGGGTTTTCAGGGAGTGGAGCCGGACACTTGATCTGCTCCGCCTTCTTTATCCAGCCCTGATTAAAGGATGGGAGTTTCAGCATACCCCTTTGATTTGTGAATTGAGTTATGTTCGGAAACTGAACACTTACCTGGGTGGCTAGATGATCGCAGCCGAGGCGGATGTCATCAGTCGTCTCCAGCCACAACTTCTGGGCCTTGAAGAGCAGCTTCCAGATCTCTCCGTGTGTTGTGCCGAAGAATCGCTGCAGGGTCCGCGGTCCTTCCGGATTGAACTCCCACATATGGTAGGCCAGTGCTGGCAGGGAAGGATCCGGCGGAATGGCATCGCATGGATCACGTGAGTGAGGCTAGTGTTCTTTTCAATAATATTCTTGATGCACTTTTGCAGCATCATCAGTTCATCAGTTGGCCACCAGTCCAGACCCTTGTTGGTCCACGAGGCGAGCCGCATTGGGGGTCCGGACCTAAACCCAGTTGGCGCTGTGAGGTTCGGTGATGTAGAACCACTCCTGCTGCCATATCTTGACCGTCTCCACAAAGACCCCTTTGGGCCAGGTGACATTGGGGAGCTTTCTCACCATAGCGTCATCGCAGTCCACGTGCTGCCCGTCGACCACCTTCAGCTTCACGTTGAAGACCTTGAGCCATTGGCCGAAGTGTGGGGGGGGGTGCGTAGGAGTGCCTCGCACACGACGATGAACGCCGAGATGTGGATAAAGGAATTCAGGGCTAGATCGTGGAAATCTAGTCCGTAATAGAACATGAGACCGCAGACAAAGGTATGGAGGGGAAACCCTAGCCCGCGGAGGAAGTGGGGGATAAATACCACCCTTTCGCCAAGCTCCGGGGTGGGGATGACCTTCTTTTTGGCAGGGATCCTGTGCGCCACGTCCCCACTCAGGTACCCCACCTCCTGGAGCTCCTTGATGTCCTTCTCCGTCACGGA
Organism: Triticum aestivum; assembly: GCF_018294505.1. Lineage (NCBI taxonomy): Eukaryota > Viridiplantae > Streptophyta > Magnoliopsida > Poales > Poaceae > Triticum > Triticum aestivum. Next base: position 160,915,433 of record NC_057795.1, on the reverse strand, counting down.
GGAGGCCACCCACTTGCCTTGAGAACCGGATCCAGACATGGCTGGAAAGGTTGGTGGCGGTGGGGAAGATCGAAACTTGGGCGCTGGAGCTCAAGGATGGGAAGGCTGAGGGAGGAAGAAGGGGTGGGGTGAGAAGAAGGGATCTTTATCCTTTTATATAGGCCATGAATATCAAGCACCGCCCCTCAAGCCTTAAAACTCTCCTGTTCCGAAGGGGTCGTGCGAATGGCATAGTTGGATTACCCAAACCCGTATTGATGAGAATCCCACAATAAGGGGACACGATCTCTGCTTTGACAAGATGTGTCAGTGGAGGCTGCGCCTCGAAACACGAAGCGGGAGGCCAAAAAATGATTCAAAATAATAAAGAGGCCAGACGTAACGTTTCGCCGAAAAAGCTATCAGTAGACATGCCTTGTTTTGATTAAGTGTTGTACCCTTGTGGTTGAAGATTGTAACTGTTATACATAGCCGGATACAACTCTCTTGCTCAGAAGACTGTTTTGAAGTATTCGGAAGAGGAACCCTCCTTGCAATGTCAAACACAATCTGCGCACCGAATACATCGTCATTGAAGACTGATTCAGGGGCTAGGGAGTCCGGCCTGTGTGCTATGAGCCGGACTGATGGTCCATGAAGATACAAGGTAGAAGGCCTTCCCCAGTGTCCAGAAGGGATTCTCCTTTGCATGGATGGCAAGCTTGGCGTCGAGATGAGTAGATTCCTTCTTCTGTAAACCGACTCTGTACAACCCTAGCCCCTTCGATGTCTATATAAACCAGAGGGTTTAGTCTGTAGAGGCTATCACAAATCATATAGGCTAGACATCTAGGGTTTAGCCATTACGATCTTGAGGTAGATCAACTCTTGTAACCCCTATACTCATCAAAGTCAATCAAGCAGGAAGTAGGGTATTACCTCCATTAAGAGGGCCCGAACCTGGGTAAACATTGTGTCCCCTATCTCCTGTTACCTTCGATCCATAGACGCATAGTTCGGGACCCCCAACCCGAGATCGGCCGGTTTTGACACCGACAGCTCCAACCAGATGTACGACTGTCACAGCAGGTGGATATGGTGTATCAAATCACTGTCTCCGCTGAGCTATCTGGTTCTATTTTCTCAACCCTTTCATTTCCTCATTACTGTGTTGAAGTACTTGATCCTTACTGTTTGAAGACTTTGACTAAACACTTTCTCAATTTCCTCAATCCAAATTCTTTAGTCACTTTGTCTTCAGCCTGCTTATCCTATGTTTCTGCTACTTGTACTTTGTGCTTGTTTTTGTTTCATCATGATGACTATGCTACTACTCTGTTATGCTTGCATCTGAGTACTTATTCTGCTAGTAAGTACTTTGTTGCTTAGGAATTTCCTCACCCTGAAATTCCTCAGTGACGAATTTGTAAAACTCGCCTATTCACCCCCCTCTAGTAGATATAACACACTTTCAATTGGTATCAGAGCAAGGTACTCCCTTGTTCTGTGTGGTTTTGGTTTAACGACCTGGAGTTTTAGTTATGTCGACTGCAGGCATGATCAAGGTCTTTGCTGGGTGTCCTACCTTCGATTGAACGGACTATCCCTACTGGAAGAATAAGATGCGCCTGCATCTTGAGGCAATTGACAACGATCTCTGGTACATTGTGGAAAATGGCATTCCCACCATCACTCCTTCCATGAACGTTGCTGATGTGAAAAGATTCAAGCAACTCGACTCTCAAGCGAAGAATATCATACGTGTCCATCTAAGCAAAGGGTAGTATGGCAGAGTGAGTGCTTTGGAGATAACTAAGCTTATCTGGGATAGGCTGTCCAAGGTCAACGAAAGAGTCTCAACACAACGTGACTCTTGAGTTGATGTTCTTCGCAATCTCTTCAACGAATTCAAAAGACTCGACAATGAAAATGTTCAGCAAACCTTCGATCGCCTCACTGGCATCTCAAATGAGCTTCAAGCACTTTGTGCCACTGACATCACCGACCATGAGGTGGTGAAGAAATTGCTGAGATCAATTGATTCCTCATTTGACACTCTTTCACTGATGATTCAAGAGCGTGGAGACTACAAGTCACTAGATCCCGCCGATATCCTCGAGAGGCTAAACACTCATGATTTCCATCTGGCTGAGAAGAGAGATCTCTATGGACCGAGCTATGGCAGATCACATGCTTTGAAGGCCAAGGTAGCCTCTGAATCTGAAGGTGAGGATTATAGTAGCAGCCTTGGTGATCCTGAAGAACTAAGTCAAGAGCTAGCAATGCTCGGAGGAAATTCTAGAAGTTCTCAAGGCATGGTCGCTTTGGTAAATCTTGAAGAGGTGATGACTTGAAATCAGATTCCTCATCACATGACTACAAGAAGAGAACTTGCCACAAATGCAAGAAACCTGGTCACTACATTACTGACTGTCCTCAGTGGGAGAAGGAATCAAAGAAGAAGAAATACAAGGATTACAGTTCTGATGACGCAAAGAAGAAGAAGAAATCTTCAAACTCTTCATTGTCAAAATCTTCAAAGTCTTCATCTCACAAGAAGAGCAGCTCCAAAAAGGCTAGGGCATTCATTGGCAAGGAAATGGACTCTGAGGCTGAATCCGAGGAAAATGAGGAAGAGGAGGCATCTGAGGAGTCAGACTCTGGTGTGGCGAGCCTAGCCCTCGCTACTACTTTTGTCAGCAAGTCCACCTTCAACTCTAAGGAAAATGACTTCCCCAATAGTACTGACAACGACAATGATGACTACGCACCCACCTATTGCTTCACGACAAAGGGTGCCAAGGTAATCAAATATCCCTCCTCTAAATCAAGTGAGGATGAATCTGATGAAAACCTCAAGCCTAGCTATTCTAAACTTGTTAAGATTGTTGTGAAACAACAAAAGGCTTTTAAAAAGGTTCAAAATATGCTAGACAAAAGCGATGACCTGTTGGGTGAAGAATTGGATCGAACTCAAACCTTGACTGACAATCATCAGAGACTTCAGTCTAAGTTTGACAACCTTCAAAGTCATCATAACACTCTCTTATCTGATCATGAGAAGCTTTCTTATGAATTTCTTCAAAGAAAGAAAGATCTTGAAATGCTAAGGGTGAGTTATGAAGATCTTCGGAAGGAGCATGATTCATTGCTTGCTCAACAGATCAGTGCCGCTCAAGATGAATTCATTCCACCATGTTTGAAATGCATTGAACATGAATCTACTAATTCTTCACCTGAAAGTTCAAATGCTTCTATTACTGCAAATTCTTCAACTGTCTCTGCTATCACAAATTCCTCATCTGAGGATGCTACTAGTATCACTGATAATGCAGGGCTGAAGGAATTGTATGTGACAGGCATGTACAAAAGCCTCAAAGGGCATCAGGCTCTTTGTGATGTGCTTAAAAAGCATATCCTCAACAGGAACCCTAGGAAAGAGGGTATTGCCTTTGAGAGGAAACTCATTGCTGATGGGACCTACTGGAAACCTGAGCAGTATCCCAAAACCTCATGGGTTGCTGCAAAGGGACCTCCCGTAGATCCATTCACTTTATTTGGCTTTACTTGTGAATCTTCATATTCTTCTGATGAGTCATTTGACTCCAACTATAAACTGTTCAAAAATCAGAATGGTGAAGTATTTGCTAGATATGTTGGCACTAACTGCAGGAACGGTCCCCCTATGAAGAAAATCTAGGTGCCCAAAAGGTGCCTTGAAAGTCTTCAGGTGAATGTCATCATGACACCACCTATGAAGAATAGGAACCCCAAATCAAATTCTTCATATGGACCAAAGTCTTCATATGGATCCAAGTCCTCATATGGACCACGTTCCTCACGTGGTTCAAATTCCTCATATGGATCGAAGTCCTCATATGAACATCATCGTGCTAACACTTCTATTTCACAGGAAAAGACTAAGGGCTATGAATATGTTCATTATCCTTGAAATCATTATGTTCATAAGTCCTCGAAGAATTTCTCTGCTTATTCATATGCTTACCCTAACCCCTCTTATGTGAAACGAAGTAGACTGGCTTCTATGCCACCTTTCTCATATGGAGCTCGCGGAATGATGAACTCTTTGCCACCCCTCCAGGTGTGGGTAGTGAAGAAAAGGAACTAATCTCTTATGCAGGGTCAGGTCTCCAGACGAACTTAAAACGTCTGAAGAATTTGCTGGAGACCTGAATATGCTTGAAAGGACGCAAGCTAATCATGAAGAAGTGAATTTTCATTTCTCACGTCCTTATACTGCTATATCTGTTCTATTGCTTGATGAAATATGATATGATGAATTTGATATCATAGTCTTCACTGATGAAGTATATGGGTTCGTAAGATGCACTAATTCATCTGTAGGATGATCAACCCAAAGCTACTGAGTGGGTCCTCGATAGTGGATGTACAAAACACATGACTGGTGACATGAACTTATTGATGGATACTGCTTTTCTCCATCGCATCTGAAGCATATCACCTACACTAACAAAGGCAAAAGCAAGGTATTGAGTCTAGGTAGGGTTGCTATCTCAAAGGATCGACACATGAACAAAGTCATGCTTGTCGAGTCCTTAGGATTCAACCTCATGTATGTCTCAATTGTTTGTGATCTTGATATGGTTGTTATCTTTGGCAAGTATCGTTGTGTTGTGATCAAGGAAGCTGACCATTCCAAAGTCTTCAAAGGCTTTAGGATAGGAGACTTGTATATTGTTGATTTCTCTATAGGACCACAACCTGCTACATGTCTACTTGGAAAACTTCAGAAGGCTGGCTATGGCATCGACGACTTGGTCATGCTGGCATGAGGAACTTGCACACACTCGCGAAGAAGAATAAGCATGTCATTGGCATCGAGGGTGTCAAATTCCTCAAGGATCACCTGTGTGGAGCTTGTGAAGCTGGAAAGATGACCAAGGCCAAGCATCCGTCAAAGACTATCATGACTACCACTCATCCATTTGAATTGCTTCACATGGATCTCTTTGGCCCTACCCATTATGCCACATTCACTAATGCTGCATCTTTATATGGCTTTGTTATTGTTGATGACTATTCTCGTTACACATGGGTGCATATCATCACTTACAAAACTAAAGTGCAGGAAGTCTTCAAACGATTTTCCTCGAGGGCTTCAACCAACTTCGGTGTGAAGATCAAGCACATTAGGAGTGACAATGGGACCGAGTTCAAGAATACTAGTCTTGATGACTATCTTGATGAACTTGGTATTACTCACGAGTTATCTGCTCCTTAACTCCTCAACAGAATGGCGTCATGGAGCGCAAGAACATGAATCTTGTTGAGATGTCTTGCACTATGCTTGATGAATATAGGACGCCTCCTCGCTTCTGGCATGAAGCAATTGATATTGCGTGCCACATCATCGACAGGGTATATCTTCACAAATTCTTCAGAAAGACCTTATATGAACTCCTCATTGACAAGAAACCCAATGTGAGTTATTTCAAAGTCTTCAGTGCTAAATGTTGGATTAGAGATCCTCATCACAATTCTAAATTTGCGCCGAAAGCACATGAAGGTTTTATGCTTGGTTACGGAAAGGACTCGCGCACCTACAAAGTCTTCAATACCGTTCATCACAAGGTTGTTGAAACTATAGATGTGCGGTTCGATGAAACTAACGGCTCACAAAGGGAGCACCTACCTTGTATGCTAGATGAACCTTCTCCTAAGGAATCCATTAAGTTCAAGGCTACTGAGGATGTCATTCCTACCGAAGAATCTACTGAAGAAGTCATTCTAGATCGTGAAGAATCTCATGCTGGTGCACCCGAGGTAAATGGATCTAAAGAAAATGCAGAGCCCACTTGTCGGTGTCAAAACCGGCGGATCTCGGGTAGGGGGTCCCGAACTGTGCGTCTAGGCGGATGGTAACAGGAGACAAGGGACACAGTGTTTTACCTAGGTTCGGGCCCTCTTGATGGAGGTAAAACCCTACGTCCTGCTTGATTAATATTGATATTGTGGATGTTTACAAGAGTGGATCTACCATGAGATCAAGGAGGCTAAACCCTAGAAGCTAGCCTATGGTATGATTGTTGTTGTATGATGTCCTACGGACTAGAGCCATCCGGTTTATATAGACACCGGAGAGGGCTAGGGTTACATAGAGTCGGTTACAATGGTAGGAGATCTACATATCCGTATCACCAAGCTTGCCTTCCACGCCAAGGAAAGTCCCATCCGGACACGGGGCGAAGTCTTCAATCTTGTATCTTCATAGTCTTGGAGTCCGGTCGATTATGATAGTCCGGCCGATGATAGTTCGGCTGATGATGGTAGTCCGGCTATCCGGACACCCCCTAATCCGGGACTCCCTCAGTAGCCCCCGAACCAGGCTTCAATGACGATAAGTCCAGCATGTGTGTAGTCTTCGGCGTTGCAAGGCGGGTTCTCCTTCAAGTTCCACGTACCTGCCGAACAGTGTCCGGCTTCCTAATCAATGTTGCTCGTCTTGGCTTCCATGCCCAATAATGGCCTTCTTCCACGCGTCGTGCGAATCTGAAAAGCCAGGGTGTCTTTTATGTTTTACCCCCTAGTTGTGTGAATAATCTGCCTATAAGGGAGGCAAGAATCTAGATCCAAATCACCATCTTCCTCCCGCAAATACTCATCGGAGCGCTTTCGACCAAGAATCCATTCCATCATGGACCGTCAACGCGGCTCCTCTTCTCGCGCTCCCAGCCCTTTGCCAGGAGATTGGAGGAGATGCTCTGTTCCGCACAACGAGCTCGTGAAGCTCCAAGCGGGGGGATATCTCCCTCCGTCCTTCATGGTTCCGGTTCGAGCCGGGCTGGCCACCTACAAAGGTGGAAAGCAAGCAGAGGCTACCCCAAATCCAAACAAAGGGGAGCGGGTATGCTTCGTCCCCTATCTGATAAGGGGGCTCGGATTTCCTGTACATCCATTCCTCCGCGGGCTCCTGGAGTTCTACGGACTCCAGCTTCATCACCTCACGCCCACCTCAATCCTGCATATTGCGGGTTACGTAGCTCTTTGCGAGCTATTCCTGGGCGTCGAGCCCCATTTTGCGTTGTGGAAGAGGTTGTTCTGTCTTGTACCCTGCTCTCACGAGGGGTCCATATATCAAGTGGGCGGCACCGAAATATGGCGCATTGCCGGGACCGGATATCCATCCGGAACCCCTAAGAAGGCGTCTGAAGACTGGCCTTCGGAATGGTTTTATATAGAAGATGCTCCGCTGCCGGACCCTGTTCGGATCGGCCTCCCGGAGTTCAGCAATGCTCCTCTGAAGAAACGCCTTAGTTGGCGTCCGCGGAGCCACCAACTGGAGGAAAACAAGAGCGTCCATTATTTGATGGGCCGAATAAGGTTACTGGCCCATGCTGGGTTGACCATGATTGGAGTCATGGCAACATGCATTATGCGGGGGGTGCAGCCACTGCAATACAGGGGCCACCCCATGTGGGATTTCAACGGGGAGGACGATGCCACCCGTCATGGCCGCAAAGGGCCGGATTCGGTCGAAGATCTGGTGACGATCCTGTCCGGCCTGTATAAGGGGGAGAAGGAGGATTTCCTTCGGACGAACCCGTTGAGTGGGTTCTCCATGAACAATCCCCGGCCTTGGGTAAGCGAACACTCTGCGTGCCCGACCCATGCTTTTTGAAACTTAAGTTTCTTATATTGTGTTCTTCTTTCGACGCAGGAGCTGCGCCGGATCATGGAGGACATGCTAAGTCCATCTCCGCAACCCGAGGATCTAGAGAGATCCCGGGATCCGGCCTCCGAAGAGGATCCGGACATAATGGTGGAGCTAATCGACGGGGTGTTCCACCAGCTCAGCATGGACAATGCTTTAGTCGCCATTACGGCCGACTATCCCGGACTATATCCGGCCTCCCAGGTGACTGCGACCGAAGTCCTGACACCGTCATTCCTTCCTTGCTTATTTCTGACCACCGTATACGACGGCGCTGTGCAGGAGGCGCCCCTAGGGCGAGAAGCCGAGCCCGCGGTGGCTGGCCAACAAAGGCCAGTCCGGACCAGTAGGCGGAAGAGGAGCGCGGCGCGGACTGACACATCGCCGCAAAGGTGTAGCTCACAATTAATTATTTAGAGCAACGTTCCTAGGAACCGTTTGAGTGCTCATGAGTTTTGTAGGAAAAAAAGCGTCCACCGGACTGCGGGCGTGGAGATTGCCAATCCAACCTCTACCAGCCAGGCTCCAGCACCTGGTCTGGAGGGGGAGGCGAGTGCAAGGCGCGAGCCGGACGTTCCTCCGACGGAGGATGCTGACAGACTGTCCGCCGCCAAGTCTGAGGTGGAGAGTGCCCTGAATCACAGGCGCCGCCGGACGGTATTTCTTGACGCGTGCTTCTCCCCCGAGGCGTTGAATGCCTTTAACGCAGGGGACGCGCACCTTCGTGCTGCTCAAGATGGTTTTACCAGAGCCACGGAGCAGTATGTAAAAGACATACGGGTAAGAGAATTTAATATTTGTATATGCCAGTAGCCCCCGAGACTTAAAGTAGTTATATTAACTGATTTAAGGATCATATGAAACGTAGGATCTTACCGAGAAGAATACCCAACTGTCTTAGGAGCTGCAAGAGTGCAAGGCACAACTTGAGGCCGCACTCTCTGGCACAGCAGGAAACGCAGGGACCTCTCCTGGTAACGCATTATTGTAGAAAGATAAGTAGCGTTTGGCCTATGCGTAAGTCTAAAAAATGATGTTGCAGGTGCTGCCGGACAAGATCCGGACAGGCAAGAACTTCTGCGCCAACTAAAGGCCGGCGAGAGGGTGCTGCATAAGGTGCAGCATGAAAGGAACAAGCTACAGGATTCCCACGCCCAGCTTGGAGAAGAGCTGAAAGGCGTTCGGGCCGAGCTGTCAGGCTCCGTTAAGGAGAATCAGCGGCTTCGTCGCGGCATCTATAGTAAGTGCTTGAGCGAACTCCTTTGAAAAGAAGAGTTCGGCGAGGAAGTCAATTTAACAGAATATGTCTGCAGGTATGCTCACAGGTCGCCCTGTGGAGGAGATGCCCGTATCAACGGGTGACCAACTTCCTGAATTGTTGCAACTGATCGAACAAGTTCGGCAGGCAATGAGCGGCGTCATCCAGGCTTTATGGCCAGCCTTCTCCTTACCCTAGGGTCTTGGGGAGCTTGCAGAGAAGCTTCAGGGAGTGCGGCAGCGCATCCATTTATGGAAGATTTCGGCCTGCCGCCAAGGTGCCAGGGAGGCCTGGGACATGGTAAAGACGCGGTACAAGAAGGCGGATCCCAACCACATGGCCGAAGTCGGACCTGTGGGGCCCAATGGGAAGGAGATCCCTGTGAGTTTAGTATACAGCCAAGTAGAGTTGGCCGCTAAATTTTCCCAATAGGACTGTAAATTAGACAGCCTGATAGACAGGATTGAGGAAGAATACAATTAGTCGATTTGACAATGTATTATAAAATGACATGTAAAATGCCTTCTAGCCGGATTGTAGATCGTTTGTCTTTGCCGACCTTTTTGCTTCGACCTCGGGACCCTAGATTCCGGAGTGTGTCCGAATACCTTCTCGGTTATGAAACAACCAGGGTATGCATGGAGACCAGGCGTAGGGGTCATTAGTGCTTTATCAGACAAGTGCTCAACTAGTTATGTTATATTACATGGGTAGTAAGAAACATCTTCCAGGGAGAATAGTTCCATTAAGGGTTCCTTTCCTCTGGGGGTGGCATGCCCTAAAGTGCATGTCCGGACTGCGAAAAAAGCAGAAAAACATCTGGGGGCAGATAAATAAGTAGATAAGAAATCATATTTTAAGTCACCGACCGAATATTCCCTTAAGAACGCTAGCTTTCGGCTTCACCCAGTCTGAGGCACATATCCGGCTGACCCGGCAGTAACAATCGTAGAGGTGCTCCCTTTACCTCCTAGCCGAACAATCGGGAACGTAGGGGTAAGCACAGGAGCCAGGCAACCCAGATTGGCCAAAACTTAAGTCATATCGATGCATATAATGGTGAATAAAAGGTACATGTGGAGGCTTGACACATGTGCTGGGCATGAAGCCCTTGTAATTAAGCTTCTGGTAAAGAAGCCCCCAGGTATAATGAGTGCGGATAGCACATCAATTGCGCGCAAACGTTGCGCAAGTAGGTCCTTTAAGGCTTGGATGAATAGGGTTGAGAAGAAAAAGATAAACAAAAGGCAGCTGAAGTAAAAAAAATTGGACGGGGGGAAAGGGACGAACTCTTAGTCCGGCGCTAGGCATAGAATCTTCAGAGGCGGGCTGCGTTCCATGGGTTCGGCTCGAGTCGGTTATCCGATGCATTTCATAGACGGTACGCTCCTCCGGTCAGGACTTGATCGATGATGAAGGGGCCTTCCCATTTGGGCTTGAGCTTGTCCTTTTTCTTGTCCGGCAGGCGTAGAACTAGTTCGCCAACGTTGTAAGTCTTGGCCCGTACTTCTCTGCTTTGGTATCTTCGAGCCTTCTGCTGATAGAATGCGGAACGAGCCTTGGCGACGTCGCGTTCTTCCTCCAATGCGTCCAAGCTGTCCTGCCGATCCAACTCGGCTTCTCTTTCTTCGTACATGCGCACTCGAGGTGAGTCATGAATTATGTCGCAGGGCAAAACTGCTTCTGCGCCATATACCATAAAAAATGGTGTGAATCCGGTAGTACGGTTACGCGTTGTCCGCAGCCCCCAGAGCACGGAATCGAGCTCCTCTACCCAGTGCGTGTCAGATTTCGTAAGGGACCGCACTAGTCTGGGTTTGATGCCGCTCATTATTAGACCATTTGCTCGTTCCACTTGACCGTTGGTTTGAGGATGATAGACTGAAGCGTAATCGAGCTTGATGCCCATATTTTTGCACCATGATTTAACCTCGTCGGCTGTGAAGTTCGTGCCGTTATCGGTGATGATGCTGTGGGGGACACCATAACGGTGTACTACCCCGGATATAAAGTCTATCACTGGTCCGGACTCTGTCGTTTTAACTGGCTTGGCCTCTATCCATTTGGTGAATTTATCCACCATGACCAATAGGTACCTTTGCTTGAGGGTTCCCCCTTTAAGTGGTCCAACCATGTCAAGCCGCCAGACCGCGAATGGCCAGGTAATGGGTATAGTTTTGTGGGTGGTGGGTGGCATGTGGCTCTGATTAGCAAAGAGCTGACAACCGACGCATCTTTGGACTAAGTCCTGAGAATCTGCTCGGGCCGTCGGCCAATAAAATCCTGTACTGAATGCCTTTCCTACAAGGGCCCGAGCTGCGGCGTGGTGTCCGCCTAGTCCGGCATGAATTTCAGCCAGGAGGTTTCGCCCTTCCTCTTTGGAGATACACCTTTGAAGGACTCCGGTTGTGCTTTTCTTATAAAGTTCTCCCTCATAGACCTTGTAGGCTTTAGATCGCCGGACAATGCAGCGGGCCTCATTTTGGTCTTCGGGAAGCTCCTGCCTAAGCAAGTAGGCAAGGAATGGTTCTGTCCACGGGGCAATTACTGCCATTATGTCGTGGGCTGAAGGTGTTATGTCATCGGCTGAATCGCCGGTTGGTGCGGCTTGTTCCGGTTTGTTATTTCCAGACTCCTCTTCCCATGGTACGGATGGCTTGAACAGCCATTCCAGGAAGATGTTAGGAGGGACAGCGTCGCGTTTTGCGTCGATGCGTGCCAGTACGTCGGCTGCTTGGTTATTATCCCGGGCTACGTGATGGAATTCAAGTCCTTCAAACCGGGCTGACATTTTTAGGACAGAGTTGCGATATGCTGCCATTTTTGGATCTTTGGCGTCAAAGTCTCCGTTTATTTCGGATATTGCGAGGTTTGAATCCCCGCGCACCTCTAGGCGTTGAATGCCCATGGAGATTGCCATCCGGAGACCATGTAAAAGGGCCTCATATTCGGCTGCGTTGTTGGAGTCCGTGTACATTATCTGAAGTACGAATTGGACTGTGTCCCCGGTCGGGGACGTCAATACGACGCCAGCCCCCAATCCGTCTAACATTTTAGAGCCGTCGAAGTGCATGGTCCAATTGGAGTATGTGCCGTACTATTTAGGGAGTTCGGCTTCGGTCCATTCAGCGACAAAATCAGCCAAAACTTGTGACTTTATAGCTCGCCGAGGTTTGTAAGTTATATCAAATGGTAAGAGCTCAATGGCCCATTTTGCAATCCTGCCCGTCGCATCGCGGTTGTTTATAATGTCGTTAAGTGGTACTTCAGAGGCCACTGTAATCAAACACTCTTGAAAGTAGTGTCGAAGCTTCCGGGATGCCATGAACACCACGTATGCTATCTTCTGATAGTGCGGGTAGCGGGACTTACAGGGGGTTAACACTGTGGATACGTAGTATACTAGTTTTTGAAGAGGGAATTTATGCCCTTCTGTCTCTCGTTCGACTATGAGTACCGCGCTTACGACTTGATGCGTTGCTGCGATGTATAACAACATTGGTTCGCCCAGGTTGGGCGCAGCCAGGACCGGATTTGTTGCCAGTATGGCCTTTATTTCTTCGAGTCCGGTGGTGGCAGCATCCGTCCACTCGAAATGTTCGGTGCGCCTAAGGAGGCGATAGAGGGGCAATGCCTTTTCTCCTAGACGGGAGATAAAGCGGCTTAGGGCCACCACGCATCCAGTCAATTTTTGTATTTGCTTGAGGTATTTTGGGATATCTAGCAGTGACAGAGCTCGGATCTTGGCTGGGTTTGCTTCAATTCCTCTACCGGATACTATGAAGCCCAACAGCTTTCCAGCTGGTACGCCGAAAACGCATTTTTCCGGATTCAGCTTGATGTCATATGCTCTGAGGTTGTCGAATGTGAGCCTCAAGTCGTCTACTAGAGTTTCGACATGTTTAGTTTTGACGACTACGTCGTCTACTATGCCTCTACTGTTTTGCCGATCTGGGTAGCCAGACATGTCTGAATCATGCGCTGATATGTTGCGCCGGTGTTTTTAAGTCCGAAGGGCATCGTGTTGAAGCAGAATGGTCCATATGGAGTAATGAATGCCGTTGCGGCTTGATCTGCTTCTGCCATCTTGATTTGATGATAGCCGGAGTATGCGTCCAGGAAGCACAATGAATCGTGCCCTGCAGTGGCATCGATGATTTGGTCGATGCGGGGGAGGGGGAAGGGATCCTTTGGGCAGGCTTTATTTAGGTCTTTGAAATCGACACACAGGCGCCAGGATTTGTCCTTTTTTGGTACCATTACCAGGTTTGCTAGCCAATCCGGATGTTTGATGTCTCTGATGAATCCGGCTTCCAATAGTTTGGCTAGCTCTTCTCCCATTGCCTGTATTTTGGGTTCGGAAAATCGTCGAAGAGCCTGTTTGACTAGCTTGAATCCTTTTAGGATGTTTAGGCCATGTTCTGCCAATCTGCGTGGGATTCCGGGCATGTCCGAGGGATGCCAGGCAAAAATGTCCCAATTTTCCCGAAGGAATTCTCGCAGTGCGGCATCTACATCAGGGTTCAATTGTGCCCCGATAGAGGCCGTCTTTGTCGGGTCCGTTGGGTGGACCTGGAATTTTACTATTTCATCTGCTGGTTTAAAGGAGGTGGACTTGGATCTCTTGTCGAGTACCAGGTCGTCCCTATTCGCCGTCGAGCGCAGCGCGGTGAGTTCCTCTGCCGCTAGGGCTTCGGATAGTGCCTCTAAGGCTAATGCGGCTGTCTTATTTTCGGCACGGAGTGCTATGTCCGGATCACTAACGAGAGCGATTATTCCACCGGGCCCAGGCATTTTGAGCTTCATGTACCCGTAATGGGGTACGGCTTGAAAAATTGTGAATGCCTCTCGTCCTAATATAGCGTGATATCCGCTGTTGAACGGCGCCACTTGGAACGTGACTTCTTCGGATCTGTAATTGTCCGGCGAGCCGAATACCACATCGAGTGTGATTTTTCCTGTGCAGCGCGCCTCCCGGCTAGGGATTATTCCTCTAAAGGTTGTGCTGCTTTGCTCAATGCGGCTCCAGTCTATTTCCATTTTTTGAAGGGTTTCCTCGTAGATGAGGTTTAATCCGCTGCCGCCATCCATGAGGACTTTTGTAAGTCGAAAGCCGTCCACTATTGGACTAAGTACCAGTGCGGCCGGAGCTCGGGCTGTTCGGAATTTTGGTTCGTCGCTGGCGTTGAAGGTGATGGCTGTGTTGCTCCATGGATTGGTTGTTGCTACTTGGTAGACTTTGGCGAAGTTGCGGATTGTTCTTTTCCGCATATTATTTGATGCGAAAGTCTCGAAGACTGTTGATACCGTACCGATGTTGTTGGAGTGGTTTTTCGGGGCTAGAAGCTCCTCTCCACTTTTGGCCACCTTCCGTAGTATCCAACATGCTCGAAGGCTATGTGTTGGGACGGCGCCTTCTGTACTGTGAATTTTACAGGGTCCGCTGAGCCATCCCTCCAGTACGGTTCCGTGCCCTTTATGGGGTTTTTGCTTTTTGGTTTTTGTATCTGGTGCCTGAGTGTAATGCACCCTTTTGTTGCGGACTAGGGTTGTATTCGGGGCCGGATTGTCCCAAAACTTATTTTCGGTTGTCCAGAAACTCTCCATCGCACAGTACTTTCGTACTATTGACGCCAGGTCGGCGAAGCGTGTAATTTCACGACGGCTGACGGCGTTCAAGATTCCCTCGTCCGTGCAATTATTGCAAAAAATTGAGATTGCGTTTTCCTCTCGGCAGTCCTTTATCCTGTCCATAACTAGGAGCAATCTGGCCCAGTAGTGATGTACTGTCTCAGCGGGCTCTTGCCGGATTAGAGAAAGATCGCATATGTCTGGGCGGGTGGGTGGAATTAAGTCCGGAACCCCACCCATCTCAAGGCTCGAGGGCCGAGAAGTTTCCAAATTTGGAAGCTTGGATTGCTGGACGTTGTCCAACGAGTCTGGTCCAATGCCTGACTTTAAGTTCAGTGCTTGATCGAAGTCCGTCCCTCCGCGAGAATCTGGCATGGGGGGTTTGGGAGCCCGGACATGACTAGTTTTCAATACAGGAGAAGGGTCGCCGCATTGTTCCTCTACCACTGCAACATGGTGGGTGACCTGGGGAGAGTTAATCTCTCTCAGATCGGTTTTAAGCCCAATCTGTTTATAGTCTGTAGAGACTCCCAGGGCGGCGATGCGATCCAAGAGCTCGTTTACGGACGAGAGCTCTATTGGATCCAGCCGCTCGGCGAATTCCGAGCTGACGCGAAGATTGCCTTTGACGACTTGAGAGGTCATTGTCGAAGCGGTGGCCGGACAGGCGGTCATAAGAAAACCACCTAGCCGGATAGTTTGGCCGGCGGCCAAGGCTCCTTTGGCGAAAATACCGTCCTTGAAGACGGGAGGAGGCATCCTTCCTATCGGTGATGGCACAGAGGAACTCTCAATGAAAGAACCAATGTCGGTGTCAAAACCGGCGGATCTCGGGTAGGGGGTCCCGAACTGTGCGTCCAGGCGGATGGTAACATGAGACAAGGGACACGATGTTTTACCCAGGTTCGGGCCCTCTTGATGGAGGTAAAACCCTACGTCCTGCTTGATTGATATTGATATTGTGGATGTTTACAAGAGTGGATCTACCACGAGATAAAGGAGGCTAAACCCTAGAAGCTAGCCTATGGTATGATTGTTGTTGTATGATGTCCTACGGACTAGAGCCATCCGGTTTATATAGACACCGGAGAGGGCTAGGGTTACGTAGAGTCAGTTACAATGGTAGGAGATCTACATATCCGTATCGCCAAGCTTGCCTTCCACGCCAAGGAAAGTCCCATCCGGACATGGGGCGAAGTCTTCAATCTTGTATCTTCATAGTCTTGGAGTCCGGTCGATGATGATAGTCCGGCCGATGATAGTTCGGCTGATGATGGTAGTCCGGTTATCCGGACACCCCCTAATCCGGGACTCCCTCACCACTCAACGTCGTCAACCCGCTCATCCTCGCGTCGCAAATGAAGTGCAGATTGAGAATATCATCAACGACATCAACACACCAGGTCTTCTCACACGCTCAAAAGCTTCACATTTGTCTAACTTTTGTGGGCACTTTGCTTTTGTCTCTATCACAGAGCCCACCAAAGTAGATGATGCATTTCTGGAGCCTAAGTGTATTCAAGCGATGCAAGAAGAATTACATCATTTCGAGCTCAACAATGTCTGGGAACTTGTCAAGCGACCAGACCCACGCAAGCACAATATCATCGGCACCAAATGGATCTACCGCAACAAGCAAGATGAAAATGGCCTTGTGGTGAGGAATAAGGTCTTCAAAATCGTCAACAGCGCAACGATATCTTCATATCCCAAGAGAAATACCTCAAGGATGTCTTGAGGAAATTCGGCATGCAAGATTGCAAAGGCGTCAAAATCCTTATGCCCACAAATGGCCATCTATGCACTGATAAAAATAGTATTGACATTGATCAAAAGGAATATCACTCCATGATTGGCTCTTTATTGTATCTTTGTGTATCTAGGCCAGATATTAAGCTTAGTGTTTGCAAGTGTGCCTGTTTTCAAGCTACACCGAAGGAATCACACCATAAGGCTGTGAAGCATATTCTTCGATACCTAGCTCACACTCCAAAACTAGGATTATGGTATCCCAAGGGCTCGGCTTTTGATCTCATTGGATAATCTGACTCTGACTATGGTGGTGATCGTGTGGACCGCAAGTCAACATCAGGAACATGCCATTTCCTCGCACGATCTTTGGTATGTTGGCCTCAAAGAATCAGAACTGCGTATCACTCTCTACTGCTGAAGCTAAGTACGTTGCTGCTGGTTCGTGCTGTGCTCAGTTGCTATGGATGAAGCAAAGTCTCAAGGACTACGACATCAATGTGAAGAATGTTCCACTCTTCTGTGACAATGTGAGTGCCATCAAGATTGCTCATAACCCAGTTCAACACTCGAAGACAAAGCACATCCAGATTCGTCATCATTTTCTTCGAGATCATGTGTTGAAGGGCGACATGTATATCGAGCACGTGAAGACTGAAGAACAACTAGCCGATATCTTCACAAATCCCTTGGATGAGAAGAGATTTAGCAAGTTGCGGTGTGAGCTAAATATCTTAGAATCTTCGAATATTCTTTGAATAGGACACACATCCTAACACTTATGCAAAATTGATGACTTAAATGTGCAACACACGAAGTAACGTTTTTCTTCAATCAATAAAGACTAACCCTCTAAGTGTGAAGAAATTAACGAAGAATTTGATTCTCAGAGCCCTACGACAAATGTACGCGGCGTCTGAAATCATCGTTCTTATACGGTGGGTCACGCCACCAACAAAAGTTGAAAAATCTTCAATTTGAGTTTTTCTTCAATTTTGAAATTCCTCTGTTGTTCAAATTCTTCAACTTTGCAATGTCTTCACTCTTTCTGTCTGTGTTCTTCATTGACTATTTATATATTTGAGTTTTCAGTCCTCTACAGCATTCACTTATTGCTAATTCTTCAAGTTTACTTTTCTGCTACGTGAATGTGATCGGACCCTTCCCCCTCTATGCTAAACTCAACCCACTCTGTTCTCAAATTCTTCATGTGCGTTCTATTTGAAACCCGTTCAAAATCTTCACTGTGTCCTTGTCAGCTGAAGAATTTGCAAACGAATCTTTAAAATATTCTTATCTGAATTTTCGGCTTTTGCCGCTCAAACCGTTCCACATCCTACGATATGATTATTCTAATCACCCAGGATCTCCACTTCATAGTACGTGAGTGACACATGTTGCTAGGATGAGAAGGGTCAGGGGCACGTTCGTCCTGTCGGATTTCGGGTTCCAGCAGACCCTTAAGGTTCGAACTCTGGGGTGCGCGCGGAGATCACTCCCCCTACCAACTCACGTCTAGTCACCTCGCAAAGGATCTAGGCTACACGAAGAACAACACAAGGGACGCAAGGTTTATACTAGTTCGGGCCACCATTGTGGTGTAATACCCTACTCTAGTTTGTGGTGTGGTGGATTGCCTCAGGGGCTGATGACGAACAATACAAAGGAAGAACTGCCTCGCGAGGGGAGGAGTTCTTGTGTTGGTGGTTCTGGCTAAGGTTTGCTTGGTCGACCTTTAGATGCCTCTATACTATGGTGGCTATCCCTATTTATAGAGCGAGGCCCTGGTCCTCTTCCCAAATATTGAGCGGGAAGGGCACCAACAATTGGCCATTTTGAAGGGGAACATCTAGTACACTTATCCTAGCTAAAGTTGGTCCTCGCCTACCAAAGACTCTGACGATGACGCCTTCCTAGGCTCCACGATGACCTCCATCCTGCCGTTCTACTGGTCTTGGTCTTGTTCCACCGAAATGGTTGCATTTGCTTGATACCCTTGCCTGCGCTTACCCCCTTTGCACAAAAGAGGAAACAAGGACACTGCGCAGGCCGGCGCCCGCCTGGCTTCGGTCGTCATGGCTTGCGTCATGGGCACCTCGTGAGGTACCCCACCTTGAACTCTTCGCCTCCTCGCGAGCCAGCCTGACGAGGCTACACTTGAGGAAGATTCATGTCGTCCGCCCCATGAGGCTTGGCCCCTCGCGAGGGTCTTGAGCTTGTGTTGACGGAGATGGGCCGTACTAGCCCACTCCTTGAGCCACGCCGTAGGCCACAGGCAGGCAAGTCTGGGTACCCCCGTTCCTAGAACACCGACAGCAGCCCTCGGGCCCAAGGCGCGCCCGGAACTGGCTTAGCAGAGAAGCGAAGGGGTAAGTGCGAAGTGCCGCGGGCCCCAACAGCCTGCGGCCTTGGGCGCCGCGTGGCAGTTGATTGGACATGGGCGTCTCCGCTTCCCCATGATGCCTCGGCAACTGCATGACTTGACAAGTCCCTGCATGCAAAACGGGTCATGATTACCTGTGATCGTGGAGGCCGACGGTTGGCCTCCTCCGGCTATATGTATGGAACGGTGCGAGCCCTTCCAGTCCATCCCTTCCTGCTACTCTCCTTCTTCTTCCCGGCCACTCGCCATCCTCATGGCCCCGCCGAAGAGGTTCTCGGCCGTGGAGAAGGGAAAAGCTCGTCAGGAAGGGCCTGGCTCTCCCCAGACCAAGCGCGGTCAGGGCCGCCCCCGCAAACATCCTACGACCTCCACAGCTGCCGATGGGAGGTACGTTGTAGCTGCGCGACCCCATAGGCCGCCTTCCCGCTCGGCGGAGGTGCTGCCGGAGTTTGTCGTGTGGTCAGCGGACCTGACCAGCACCTAGCTCCAGCTCCCCCGCTTCGTTGTAGGTGAACTTCTAGCTGGTGCTCCGGGCGGCCTTTGGCTTCAGGAGGATGGTTGCTGCAGCAAGGCCTCCTAGGCCACGCTGGAGGTCTCCGCCGCCGGGGAGGTGGCCCTAACCCGTGCCTGGCAAACATTTGCCCGTGTGCGCGGCCTGAGCCGATGTTGCACCATGCACTTCAAGTTCGATGGCGATGCCACCCTCTACGTGAGGGTGTTCGGGGACGACGGCCACCGCGCCGGGTGCTGCCCCGAAGACGATGACTGCGGCCATGCGCCCAAACTCGGCGTTGATTAGGATGAAGGTGGTGGCAGGCGCGCGGGCAGGGTGCCCAAGGCCAGCCAAGCTTCGGTGACTCTCCTTCAGACGGCAGCTCCTCGAGCGGTGGACGGACCAGCCCCTGCGCCATCGCGCCCACCTGGGAGAAGCCAGTGGGTCGGTCCACCACCGCGCCCCGGTGAAGCGGGAGATGGAATTCAGCTAAGCTCCGGAGGCAGTACGAGCCTTCACTGTGAGCCGGTGCTGGGCAAGTCGTGTCCATTTTGCTTTTCTTCCTTCCCTGTGCAAAAAAGATGGTAGTCCGGGGCCCCGCGCGGGCGTGTTGAACTGTTGCTGTTTAATTGTCGCATTGTTCCTCCTGTTTCTGCGCCATGTTTTTGTTCCGCATGCTTATGTGCGGAAATTACTTAGCTTTGGGAAGCTTGTCGTGGTCTTCGCCTCCTGAGGCTAGCGCCTCACCGTGCGTCTTATTTCCTGCAAGGGTTAGTCAGTAGGGGTAGTTTCCAGCCTTGGTAGCGGGGACGACAAACCAAGGTCCCATGATCGCGTCGCGATGCCCGTGGGGCACGGACTGGGAGGGGTGCTCCCGTAGCGGACTCGTGTAGGGAAGTTTCAAACCACCGGGGCAGAAAACACTCGCGAGGGTGCCCGTGTTCCTCCCTCGCGAGACTTGTGCAAGAGAAAACAAAGCAAACGAGTGAAAAGGACAAAGGGTCGCGAGCTAGAGACGATAACAGCTTCAATAAAACTTCAAATAGGAACAAACAAACCAACTGCAGAAAGCAAATGAAAAAGTCGCGTCTGGCACCTAATCTAGTCTTCGACGTCTTCTCACCAGCGTGGAGCTAAGTGCTGCCACTAGGCGTGGGCGGGAGCCCCCGAGGCCTGAGGGCGGCACTCCGGAGACTCCGGGGTGTGTACAACCCCACTCATTATTACGTGAGAGTGTCACGGGCGGCGAGCTTCACACGCATTTGCCTTCTTCACAGGCACCGGGCCTTTTCCAAAACATGGCAGCTTCACAGGCATTTGCCTTCTTCACAGGCACTGGGCCTTTTCCAAAACGCGGCAGCTTCACAGGCATTTGCCTTCTTCATAGGCACCGGGCCTTTTCCAAAATGCGGCAGCTTCACAGGCATTCGCCTTCTTCACAGGCACCGGGCCTTTTCCAAAATGCAGCAACTTCACAGGCATTTGCCTTCTTCACAGGCACCGGGCCTTTTCCAAATGCAGCAACTTCACAGGCATTCGCCTTCTTCATGGGCACTGGGCCTTGCTCAGGGGTAAAATCTTCGGAGATGTTGAATGTTCCACGTGTTCTGGACAGGCACCCCCTCCTGGGTCTCCAAGCACGCGGAACCGGGCCTGGAAACATGAACAACCTTGAATTGGCCTCCCACATGGGAGAGAGCTTATGCAGCCCCTCCCTGGAGAGAACCCATCTGAGCATGAGGTCCCCTACCTCAAGAGTCCTGGGGCGGATGTTGCGGCAGTGGTATCACCGCAGCGCCTGTTGATACCTTGCTGCTCGTAGTGCGGTTTCTCGACGGCGCTCCTCCCCCAGCACGAGATCCGTCCCCTACATGGCATCCTGTTGCGCCTCGTCGAACGCCAGGACCCATGCGGAACGACGCCTGACCTCGTGAGGGAGAATGGCCTCAGCTCCATAGACCAGAAAGAACGGGGTCTCGCCAGTCGTCTTGGTTGCGGTCGTGCGGATAGACCACAGCACGGATTGGAGCTCGTCGTACCAGCCCCTGCCGCAGGCCTCCAGCTTCTTCTTGAAGGTCCTGGTTTTGAGGCCCCTCAGGACCTCCGCGTTGGCTTGTTCGGCCTGGTCGTTGCTCCGGGGGTGTGCCACCGAGGTGTAGCATATCTGCGTTCCAAGGTTAGCACAGTACGTCTTGAAGAGATTGCTGGTGAACTGCGAACCGTTGTCGGCGATAATGCGGTTAGGCACCCCAAATCTGCTCACGAGGCCCTTGATGAACTTGACTGCTGAGCCCGCGGGTATGGTGCGGACAGCTTCCACCTCAGCCCACTTGGTGAACTTGTCCACGACGACGTAGAGGTAGCGGTAGCCCCCTGGCGCCCGAGGGAACGGGCCCAGAATGTCCAGCCCCCAAACTGCGAACGGCCATGAGAGGGGTATGGTCTGCAGTCCCCCCGCCGGCTAGTGGATCTGCTTGGCATGGAACTGGCAGGCCTCACAAGCCTTCACCAGCTCAACGGCGTCGTTGAGTGTTGTGGGCCAGTAGAATCCGCTGCGGAATGCCTTGCCAACGAGGGTTCGCGAGGATGAGTGGTGCCCACAGTCTCCACCGTGTATGTCTGCCAGCAGCTCCTTTCCTTGCTCTCTAGGAATGCAACGCAAGGACATGTCATTCGGTCGCCTCCGGTAGAGCTCCCATCCTTGATGTTGTAGGCCGTGGCCTGCTGTGCCACGCGCTCTGCGTCCTCCTCCTTCTCCGGCAGAGTCCCTTGCACCAAGTAGTCCTTGAACTCTGCCATCCAGCATTCTTCCTGAGGCTCCAACACCAGGAGCAGGCGTGCCCCTGAGGCCAGGCCGCAGGCTGGGGCTCCCGAGACAGGTGGCTTAGGGAGTTCCTCCCTATGCTGCGCTGTGCTTGATAACGACGGTGTTGCCGAGGGTTTGAAGAGTCGCTCCTCGAAGACGCCAGGCTCCTGGGGCAGCCGCCTGGATGCCCTCTTAGTGATGTCGTCAGCCTCTTGATTGGTACCGCGAGGCACATGCTGCAACTCCAACCCCCAAAACTGTTTCTCCATCTTGCGGACCTCCGCGAGGTACGCTTCCATGTGCTCATCCTTCGGCTCGTACACCTTGTTGGGAAGTTGACGAGGAGTTGTGAGTCGCCCTTGACGGTGATTCGTTTCACTCCCAAGGCGATGGCTGCCCTCAATCCCGCTATTAGGCCCTCGTACTCTGCTATATTGTTGGAAACTTTCTCCCCATGCTGGAAGCAGAGCTGCACAGCGTAGTAAAGCTTCTCCCGAGTGGGGGATATGAGCACTGCGCTAGCCCCCGCGCCCTATCGCGCAAACGCTCCGTCAAAGTACATTAACCAACCGTCCGGCGCTTCACTCCTCGGGGAGAGCCACCGGTCCTCGCCCATTTTGAGCCCTGGCGCCTCTGTCCATTCCGCCATGAAATCTGCGAGCGCAGCCCCCTTAATGACCCTGGTAGTGCTGAATTCTAACTGGAATGCTTGCAGTTCGATGTTCCATTCGGCGACCCTCCCTGCTGAATTGGGGCTCCTGAGTACCCTTTACAGGGGGTAGGCTGAGACAACCTTGATGGGATGGCCTTGAAAGTAGTGCCGCAGCTTGCGCGAGGCTACCAACAGGGCGAGAAGGAGTTTTTGAGGCATTGGGTACCGCGCCCTTGCGTCCCGCAACACCGTACTGACGAAGTACACCGGGTGCTCAGTGAGATTGAGGGTGCTAGCGCGGACCGCGTCTTCTGGAGGTCGGGGCGCCTCCTGAGGCAACGTGGCCCTCAGTCCTTGGTCGCCTGAAGGGGCCTCCTCTGCTCCAGGTGTGCTCCCTTGGCGGGGCTGATCCTTCTCTGCTAAGGTCATGGTCTCTGCGAGGTCTTCCTGGCCTTGTTCTGCCTTGGCCATGAGTGCGACGGTGGCCGAGGCCTGACGCTCCTTTCTGACTGCCACCAGGGCTGCGCTGGCGGAGTAAGGGGTGGCTGCAAGGTAGAGCACCAGGAGATCTCAAGGGCGAGGGGCCACCATCACTGGGGGGCTGGTAAGGTACCTCTTGAGGTCTTGGAATGCTTTGTCGGCCTCTTTAGTCCATTCGAAGGGGCCTTTCTTCTTCATCAGCTTGAAGAAAGGCAGCGCCCGCTCTCCCAGCTTGGAGATGAAATGTCCTAAAGTGGTTACACACCCGGTGAGCTTCTGCATCTCCCTAAGGGTCTTTGGCGGGCTCATGTCCTCGACTGCCTTGACCTTCTCTGGGTTAGCCTCAATGCCCCTGTGAGATTCGAGGAAGCCTAGGAGCTTGCCTGAGGGGACTCCAAACACACACTTCTCCGGGTTGAGACGCAGGTCCACTTCGCTGAGGCTCGCGAAGGTTACTTCCAGATCGTGTATCAAGGTCTTCGCCTCCCGAGACTTCACCACAATATCATCAACGTAAGCCTCAATGTTCCTCCTGAGTTGTTGCCCCAGAGCGATGTGCATCAATCGCTGGAAAGGTCGCGCCTGCATTGCACAACCCAAACGGCATGCTGGTGTAGCAGTATACCCCACACGGGGTCAGGAAGGCCATTTTCTCCACGTCCTCCACCGCCATTTTGATCTGATGATAGGCCGAGAAGGCATCCAGGAAGCACAGTAGGTCACACTCGGTGGTGGAGTCAACGATCTGGTTGATGCGAGGGAGCGGGAATGGATCCTGCGGGAAGTCTTTGTTGAGGTTGGTGAAGTCGACACACATGCGTTCCTTTCCTCCCTTATTTGGCACGGCGACAGGGTTGGCCAGCCAATCAGGGTAGTGGACCTCGTGAATGACCCCTGCTGCTTCTAACTTGCGGGTCGCTTGGACAATGAAGGCCTGCTTTTCAGTGGACTGCCGCCTTGCCTTCTGCTTCACAGGGCGCACGTTGGGGCACACGTTGAGATGATGCTCAATTACATCCCTCGGGACTCCTGCCAACTAATTAGGCTCCCATGCAAACACCTTCATGTTCGCGCGCAGGAAGCTGACCGGGGCCTTCTCCTGCTCAGGGTCGAGGTTGGTGCCTATCGTGAAGGTAGCTCCGGTGGGCTCTTCCTCGTCGACCGGTACCTGCTTGGTCTCCGCCTTGTCTTGGCTGAATAGCTGCTTCTTCTTGGACGGCGCAGCCCTCTTGGGCTTGGGGGCGACTGAGCCGGCGGGCTGCACCACCGCCGTGGTCTTGAAGGCGAGCTTGAGCGCTTGCAATGCATCCCCGGCGTCTCCGGACATGGTAAGGACGCCGTTGCTCCCGGGCATCTTCATGAGGTTGTACGCTGGGTGAGTTGCGGCCATGAACCAGGCCAGGGCCGGGTAGCCGAGGATGGCGTTGTAGGGGAGGCCAATGGGGGCCGTGTCGAAGTCGATCAGCTCCGTGCGGAAGTTGTGTAGGTGCCGAAGGTCACCGGGAGGCGGATCTGTCCCAGGGAGCCGGTGGAACTGCCTCCAACGCCCAAGAAGGGCCTGCTGGGCTGAAGCCGTTCTGGCGACACATGGAGGAGGCTAAAGGCTTCCACCGAGAGCACGCTGACGCCAGCATCGCCATCGATGAGGGTCCTGGTGACGGCCACCTGGCAGATGGTGGGGGTGCACAACATTGGGAGCGTGCCTTGGGCGCCGCCCAACCCAGAGGAGCCCCATGCCGTGCGAAGGTGGCGCCGATCTGGCGGACGAATGGCTTGATATGACGGCCCGAGGGTGGCGCCTGCGAGCCACCCAGGAGAGCTGCGACGACCGGGGGCGCCGGTGTAGCATAATGGGTGAGGAAGAGGCCGTGCAGCTCCTCCCAAGAGGCCACAGAAGCCGTTGACAGGTGGAGCAGCCATATGCGCGGAACGCCGGTGAGGGCCATGGGAAACCAGTTAGCCATGACCCTGTCGTCGCCCCCGGCCTTGAGGACGGCCTCCTCGTATGCCAGCAAGAAAGCCAGCGGATCCGCCATGCCGTTATAGCGTGGTGGCATCTCTGGCTTGAACTTGTGTGGCCACTGCTCCTGCCACAAGGTGGGGGCCAAGGCTCGGAGCCCCTTGGTCCTAGTGCTGCCGTCGGCAGCCGGAGCAGGCGGCGCGTTGCCCATCATGAGGGTGAAGCGTGGTGCTGATAGAGAGCGGGTCGGCGGAAGGGAAAGCTCCGGTGCACCCCTACCTGGCACGCCAAATGTCGGATTTCGGGTTCCGGCAGACCCTTAAGGTCTGAACTCTAGGGTCCGCACGGAGATCACTCCCCCTACCAACTCACGTCTTGTCGCCTTGCAAAGGATCTAGGCTACACGAAGAACAACACAAGGGACGCAAGGTTTATACTAGTTTGGGGCACCATTGTGGTGTAATACCCTACTCTAGTTTGTGGTGTGGTGGATTGCCTCAAGGGCTGATGATGAACAATACAAAGGAAGAACTGCCTCGCGAGGGGAGGAGTTCTTGTGTTGGTGGTTCTGGCTAAGGTTCGCTTGGTCGACCTTCAGATGCCTCTATACTATGGTGGCTAGCCCTATTTATAGAGCGAGCCATGGTCCTCTTCCCAAATATTGAGCGGGAAGGGCGCCAACAATTGGCCATTTTGAAGGGGAACATCTAGTACACTTATCCTGGCTAAAGTTGGTCCTCGCCTGCCAAAGACTCTGACGATGACGCCTTCCTGGGCTCCACGATGACCTCCATCCTCCCGTTCTGCTGGTCTTGGTCTTGTTGCACCGAAATGGTTGCCTTTGCTTGATACCCTTGCCTGCGCTTGCCCCCTTTCCACCAAAGAGGAAACAAGGACACTACGCAGGCTGGCGCCCGCCTAGCGCCCGCCTGGCTTCGGTCGTCACGGCTTGCGTCATGGGCACCTCATGAGGTACCCCTGCTTGAACTCTCGGCCTCCTCGCGAGCCATCCTGACGAGGCTGCACCTGAGGAAGCTTCCTGTCATCCGCCCCGTGAGGCTTGGCCCCTCGCGAGGGTCTTGAGCTTGTGTTAACGGAGATGGGCCGTACTGGGCCACTCCTTGAGCCACACCGCAGGCCGCAGGCAGGCAAGTCTGGGTACCTCCGTTCCTAGAACGCCGACACGTCCATTTTCCTTGGACAAGCGGTTTTTCACCTCGGCTATAAATACGCCTAACCCTCCTCAGACCTCATTTACCCCGCTCAACCACACTCCCCTTGCTCGAGCTTTCTGACCTAGCGCCACTGCAATTTCCATCATCGCCGGTGAGGAAGAGCTTCACTGCCTCGACCATCACCGTCGTACTCGCGCCGGTCACAGTAATCTTCACTCCACCATCGCCGTAGCTGTCTTCCACCGCCAAGTTAGGGCATGGAAGATCTGAACATACGAACTTCTCAATTTATTTTTACTGCCCTTGTTGATTTTGATGATTTCCACAAAATCTTCAAAAGGTGTTTGTTCGTCAACTTCCACACTCTTAAACACCATAGTTGCATCTGCTCTTTTTTTGTTTCTCTAAGCAACGTTTTTCTTCAAGATTCCTCAATTGTGTGGATTTTCAATCTATACAACTCTAGAACCTAAGTTAAAGACCGCTTAGTGAAATTCCTCAAGAGACTCCTAGTCAAATTCCTCAAACTTGTTCTTTTGGAAAAACTTCTGAGAACGCATATGTAATACCCACGATGCGGCTATATCTCCCACGTGTCGAGGCACGACTTAGAGGCATAACTGCATTGTGGTTGTTTCGCAAGAAGGGTGTCACATCCCTAGTTCTGGTATGTAGTAGGCTAGCCCTTCATGTGTGCATCATGTTTAACTTGCATTTAAACTTGATATGGGGATTGACAAACCCTAGCACCAAAATTAACTCAAATAGGGTCAACCATAAAATCTTTTCAATAAACCCAAAATGTCCCTAAGAAAAGTTCATGATTTCTGGTTAAGGTGGAAACCTCTGCCAAAAATGATGAATATATTCTTAGATCATTTTTGGATTTTTGAATTAACTCATATTGTATTTGAATTAGGGCATTTAAATCCTATAAATAATTTTAAATGCTCTAATAGTTCTGAAACTGCTTGAGGGCTGTTGGGAATAATTTCACAAGTGCCCACAGTTATTTTCAGCATTTTATCAAATGGTTTAGTATTTTACTAAATCAAAGCAAACAGAATAAATAGTTTAGGTTAACCGTGGTCGACTTGGTCGATTTGGACCAAACCACGGTCGATTTGGTCGACCGTGGGCAAAACCCGAGCCAACCCAGTGTGCCTCCGCCGCGTTTCGGTCGCCGCCGGCGTAACTCCGGTGATGGTGATGTGGCCGCTTAGTTTAGGTTAACAACGCACTTAGTCAACACTTAGTTACACTGACAGCTGGGCCCTGCCGTCTAATTAATCATAGATTAGTTTCTGTTTAGTTTTAACTAATATCAGTGGGCCCACGCGTCAGCTTTGACCAAGCTGACGTGGCTGTTGACTGGGCCCACATGTCAGCGACACTAATCAGCCCCAGTCACTGACCAGTGGACCCCACTGGTCAGGTTTGACCTGAACCGGCTCCGTTGACCTGCTGATGTCACACTGACGTCAGGCTGACGCAGTAAATCATTTTCTGGATTAAAACAATTCAGAAATTCCAGAAATTTGCCTAAACTTCTAAAAATCATAGAAATTCAACCGTAACTCCAAATGAGATAATTTATATATGAAAAATGATCAGAAAAATCCAATCTATCCATCTGTATCATTTACATGCATGTTAGAACAACTTATAGATGCTGGTTAGGACAAATCATATGAATGGCATTTAAATAACCACATGTGGAGTTTGAATTTGAATCTTGGATTCAAACCAACTCCATTTAACTTGCTGCTAGTTGCATTAGCCCAAACCACAGCATATTGCCATGTCATAATCATGCATCATATTGTGCATCGCATTGATTGTGTTTCTCCTTGGTTTGTCGGTGTTTGTCCCCTCTCGATAGACGTGATACCGATGATGAGATTGATGACACCGATGAAGAGCTATATTATCTTCAGAAGTGCCAGGAAAGCAAAACCCCCTTGTTCATTCCGATAAAATCCCACTCTCTCGCTCCTGCTCTCTTTTACTGCATTAGGACAACAACTAGATATTTGTTATTTGCTGCGGTAGCTGAACCCCTTTCCTCTGCATGACCTGTCATTGCCACAGTAAATAGATGAAACCCACTAGCATGAGTAGGAGTTGTTTGAGCCCTGATGTGCCTACTCATTCATGCTTGTTTGTCATGCCTGCTACTGCTTAGAGTTGAGTCAGGTCTGATTCATCGGGGATGAATTGGAGGTGTGTAAACATGTCCTACTGTGTGTGAGCTAAGTGTGTGATCATGATTTGGTAAAGGTAGCGGTGAGAGGCCATGTAGGAGTACATGGTGGGTTGTCTCATTGCAGCCGTCCTCAGGAACTGAGTTCTGTGTTTGTGATCCATGAACAGTTACTACCACACATTGGGCTCCGGGCGCTCCAAGCTCTCTCGACTTATTAATCAACTTGATCTCTGTCCAGGAGTTGCAACTAGTTTCTGGTGTTTGTAGGTAGTGTTAGTAGTCTACCAAGTGGCACCCGGTACAGGTGGGCTTGGGACAGACTAGGCACAGTGGCATGGTGTACCAAGCGTAGATCCACCCATCGAGGTGGGCTTGGGAACCCTGCACACATCGTTTGGGGCCGTGAGCGACACCCCGGCCGGATCTCCTTGCGGATGGAACCCGAATAGGCGATAAACCTGGACGAGAGACTTGTGTGGTTAGTCAGGTCGTGGTCGACACCCTCGTGTAAACGGCGGTAAGTGGTGAGAGCGTGTGTGAAGAAGTACACCCCTGCAGGGTTAATATGATCTATTCAAATAGCCGTGTCCGCGGTAAAGGACTTCTAGGTTGCCTGTACAGTTCATAGACAAGTGAAAGTGGATACTCTAAAATACGGAAGATAAGCGTGAGTGCTATGGATGGCGTTCTCGTTGGGAGACGGGAGCGGATCCATAGTGGTGTATTGATATGGTGAATATGTGGACTCGTGTGCGCCACCTCAAAAGAGTTACTTGCAGTCGTAGTTCAGGTTAGCCACCGAGTCAAAGCTGGCTTGCTGCAGTTAAACCCCACCATCCCCTTGTTGATAATGATGATTATGTAGTTAGATCTGATGTAAGTCTTGCTGGGTACATTTGTACTCACGTTTCATAATTTATGTTTTTGTAGAGAGACTTCAGTCTCGCTAGTAGTTCCGCGTGGACTTCGATGTTTAGCTTGTTACCTCAGCTACGATCTTGTGCCCTCGGCAGGATCTGGTAGATAGTCAGGCTTCTCAGCCTTTTTCATTTGTAGATGTCTGTACTCAGACATGTTAAGCTTCCGCTTGTGCTTGACTTGTGTGCTCTGAATGCTGGGTCATGAGACCCATGTTTGTAATATCTCGCTCCTCGGAGCCTATTGAATAAATACTTGAGTTGTAGAGTCATGTTGTGATGCCATGTTGTATTTGCACATATCAAGCATATTGTGTGTATGGTATTGCAATGCTTAGTATGTGTGGGATCTGACTATCTAGTTGTTTATCCTTAGTAGCCTCTCTTACCGGGAAATGTCTCCTAGTGTTTCCACTGAGCCATGGTAGCTTGCTACTGCTCTGGAACACTTAGGTTGGCCGGCACGTGTCCTTCTTCGTTCCTGTGTCTGTCCCCTCGGGGAAATGTCACGCGGTGAATTCCGGAGTCCTGTTAGCCCGCTACAGCCCGGTTCACCAGAGTCTTGCTAGCCTAGTGCTACAGCCTGGATTCACTCGCTGATGACCAACACGTTCGTTGTTGGGTCATGTATGCCTGTCCCTGTAAGTTAGTGCCACTTTGGGTTCACCACTAGCCATGTCATCCCGGGTTCTTTGTCATATGGATGCTAGCGGCACTATCATATACGTGAGCCAAAATGCGCAAATGGTCCCGGGCCAGGTAAGGTGGCACCCGTGGGAATACCGTGCGTGAGGCCGCAAAGTGATATGATGTGTTACATGCTAGATCGGTGTGACTTAGAATCGGGGTCCTGACAAAGGGTCATCTTCACACAATCCCATGTAATGAACAAGAAAGGGATAAAGAGTTGGCTTACAATTGCTACTTCTCACAAGTAATTAAGTAAATCATACAACATTCATAGTACACACATAGGTCAGTATATGGACAAATCCAAAAAGAAAGAAGACAACCCCAAATGCTCGATCCCCAATCGTCCCAACTGGGCTCCACTACTGATCATCTAGAAATGAAACATAGTAACGACCAAGGTTCTTGTCGAACTCCCACTTGAGTTCGGTGGCATCACCTGCACTGGTATCGTTGGAGAACTCGCCGGAGTTGACTGGGAAGACGACCAGAGCTGCAGGGGAGGAGGCCGGAGCTCGGGGACGACAGATCCGGTGCCCCTTGCCCGGATCCGGCCGGGGAAGAGGCCGGCCGCGGTGGAGGACGGCGACGGAGGCCCGGGCGAGCACAAGGACGAGCGGCGGCGAGCTTGCCGGAGAGCGAGGCCAGTGGGCGAGGCGCGGCACCATGAAGGGAGGCGCGAGGCCGAGGTGGACGGCGGCGGTGCGGGACGGGGGCACCATAGGAGGAGCAATGGCAGCGCAGACCTCCGGTGGCCGGCGGCAAGGTCGCCGGAGGCGCAGGCGGTGGGGCTGAACGAGGTCCGGTGGATGGGCGGCTCGGGCCTCGCGTGGGGAGGCGCTCGGGCGAGCGGCGGCGGCGTGCGGGCCCCACTCGGGCCCCATGGGCCGGCAGCGGTGGGAGGTGAAGGAGTACCATGTGGCGCGAGGGGAGTGGCTGCAGCCGGCGGCGGAATTTCGTCCGGCGTCGCCCGGACGTGTCCGGCGGCGCGGAGGGACTAGGCTAGGGTTTAGACCAGAAAATAGAGGGCGAGGAGACGTTTTTATAGGTAGAGGGAGCTAGGAGAGTCCAAATGAGGTGCGGTTTTCTCCCAAACGATCGTGATCCAACGACGGAGAGCATGGAGGAGGTTTAGATGGGTTAGTGCGCTGTTTGGAGGGGTGTTGGGCTGCAAAGAGAGAGGGGATTCACGGTTAACTCGGTTAACCGTTGGGGCATCAAACGACCTCCAAATGGAACAAAATTTGACAGGCGGTCTACCGGTGATATACAAAGGCCACTCAGCAAATCTCAGCCCATTCCGAGAATGTTTTTCTCTCGCTCATGAAACAAGGTCTGAGAGGGGCGACGGGGCACGTGAGAGAGTCGGAATCCGAAAAGACAACAGAGAGAACTGAGGGAACCCGAACGGATGCATGTTTTGAAAAACATGCAGATGTAATGCAGATGATGCCATGGAAAAGTGCAAGACGCAAGCAAAAGACTTGGCAACAATGACGAATAACTGGAAGACACCTGGTGCAACGGTCTCGGGGCATTACAAATCTCCTCCCCTAATAAGAGATCTCGTCCTGAGATCTTAGAACCAATACGAAGAGAAGAGGATGAGGTGAAGCAAGAATGCAAGAGAGAAGATGAACAAAGTCGAGAGCACTCCGGTAGAAGGAGGAACGGCGAATATGACGAGAATCAAAAGCTCTTGGAATAAGATAGACTCTGAAAACCACTCCAGTTAGAATAACATAGGAAAGGAATAAGAACATAAGAATGGGCAGCGCTCCGACTGAAAATGGAAGGAATGGAGACATGAACTTCACAAGATGGAATGACACTTGACGAGACGAACAACACAATGCCCCCGGAAGAATTGGAAGACTGGAATGAAAAGAACGGATGAGAGAACAAAACTTCCACCACGAATGAATTCGATAGCATCCTTAGAGGAACGGTAGAACGGAGTTGTTGAGATATTCAACAACAAAAGAATAAGCTTGTTGTGGACTTATCAAAACATCTCAAAACTTGAGGTGAAATTATACCACAACCAAATGCTTGAATATCTGAGAAGGACGAAGAAATGCAAAACTCCACTTCAAAATAATATGGAGAATTAATTGCACTTCAAGATGCAAGAAGAAAAGATACTTGAGCTCCTCCAACAATAATCTTGATGAACTCTTGAAGAATGAATTAAATTACGAAGAACCACCATGAAGAACTCCGGTGACAAAAGGATGATGAGATAGAATGAAGGATGAAAGAATAAGATGAGCCTTATGGTGATTTAGATGGAGCTTCGTGACGATATAACCGAGAAAACTTGGAACTCCAGAAAAGAAAAAGATGAAACACTAGAACCAAGAATTACTTCATTGGGAACAATCTCCGAAATAAAAGAATTGAATCACCTCGAGGAAATACGAACAAGATTTATTGTATGCTTATCCTTCATCAAATTAAATTGATGACAAACAATGGATTTGGCATACTACTTATTCTCATTGAAAAATGATTACAAATAGAGATATAGCGCAAACTTGAGGAAGGTCTTCAACAACCACCGGTAGGATTGAAACAACGAAAGAACAAATCAATTGATACGATAACGAAGGAAGAGAAATCTTGAACGAACCACCATAAGAATTAAAAATGAATGTAGAAAAGGCACAATTCACCGGGAAGAATTGGAAAACGAATGAAGATACTTGAGGGGATTTTGATACATGAGAACGAAGAGATCATGAACTGATTAGAGGATATTTGAATGATTCACCGGTAAGATTTGGAGAACGATAGCTACAAGCTGAGAATGAATAATTCTGAGATGATGGGCTTCGGAGAATCAAACTGAAAAGACTCCTGAATTGCTCTGGATGGGTGAAAAGAATTCTCACAATCGAAAGCAATTATGAGAGGATGGTATAAAGGTAGAACCATGAATCTTTGGAAGAACAGGTAAGGATTTAAGAGGAACTCTTCTTCGGTCTTCAAAATTCGAGAATGGCGACAAGAAACACCACCATGAATTCTTGAGATGCTCCGGGAGAATGAAAAACAAAGAGGTTGAGCCAACAATGAAAAATAATTTGAAATTGATCTTGGAAAACATCTGACTGATGAAATTCATTCTTACGTCAAACTTTGAAAAGAATTTGGGAATGGCTCCGGAAAAATTAGAAGAGTCAGGTAAGATCCTAGAAAAAGACCTTTAGGTTAGGGCCCACTCAAAAGGAAACACCGTTGGACGATTTTAAAAGAGAGATTGCACTGGTTGAATTAAATGGCTTGAATGAGATAACAATCTCCAAATAGCGTGAACGGATTAAGAATGGAAACACAAATCTTCTGAGATCTCTTTAGAACTCCAGATACGAATAGAGAGAGGTGAACGATTTAGAGGTGCACCGGCATGGGATAGCATTTGAAACAATGAAAGGGATATGATTAACACCGAAAGCTTGAGTTAAATCCACCAGAAAAGAAAGAGATGAAGAATGACGAACTAGACAAGAAATCACCGGTCGAAACAATTGACAAAAGACTGAAGAGGCTCCGCATGAATGTAATTGATTCTCGAAATAGACTCAGGCTCCGGGAAGAAGAGGGTGGGAGGGCGGGAAAAACAAAGGCAACTTGGAAGGGCGAACTGACGAATAGCTTGAAGAGAAAACACCGGTTGAAAGAATGCAAAGGCTTCGCCCGAGTAGGATGGATACTTGATTACGGACTCCGGCTCCGAGAAGAAAAATGGTGGGCGGGTGGGAAAGGGAAAACAACTAAGGATTGATCTTGGCAAAGATGAAGAGGCTCGAATCAACTTGACGAGAAATGCACCGGATGAAAAGAGCTGAGAACTAATGAATGAAAAACTAACCGTGTGATCCTAAAGAAAAATTTGAAGGGGAAGAGGAGTAATTCAAGACACCTACGTCAAGATTCCTCACAAGAGCAATGAAGGGGCTGAGGAGTAAAAAGAATTCCTACTCTCCGATATAACTAGACTCCAAAATAGTTTTCTTCTAGACTCGACAACAGCCATGCTAAGAACAATCAAGGGGGATCCTATGGTCGGTCGAGGCTCTGATACCAACTTGTAACGCCCATGATGTGGCTATATCTCCCACGTGTCGAGGCATGACTTAGATGCATAACCGCATTGTGGTTGTTTCGCAAGAACGGTCATCTTCACATAATCCCATGTAATGAACAAGAAAGGGATAAAGGCTTGGCTTACAATCACCACTTCACACAAGTACTTAAATAAATCATACAACATTCATAGTACAGACATAGGTCCGTATACGGACAAATCCAAAAAGAAAGAAGACAACTCCAAATGCTAGAGTCCCGGTCGTCTCAACTGGGCTCCACTACTGATCATCTGGAAATGAAACATAGTAACGACCAAGCTTCTCGTCGAACTCCCACTTGAGTTCGGTGGCATCACATGCACTGGTATCGTCGGAGAACTCACAGGAGCTGACGGGGAAGACGACCAGAGCTGCGGGGGAGGAGGCCGGAGCTCGGTCGCGACGGATCCGACACCCCTTGCCCGGATCCGGTCAGGGAAGAGGCCACTCACGGCGGAGGTCGGCGGCGGAGGCCCGGGCGAGCTCAGGGATGAGCGGCGGCGAGCTCGCCGGAGAGCGAGGGCGGCGCGGGGCGGCGGGCGGGGAGAGGCACCATGCAGGGAGGCGCAGGGGCGAGGTGGACGGCGGTGTAGCGGGACAGGATCGCCGGAGGAGGAGCAAGGGCGGCGCTGCCCTCCGATGGCCGGCGGTGAGGTTGCTGGAGGTGCAGGCGGCGGGGCTGACAAGGTCCGGCCGAGGGGCGGCTCGGGCCTCGCCCGGTGAGGCGCTCGGGCGAGCGGCGGTGGCGTGCGGGCCCAACTCGGGCCCCGCTGGGCCGGCGGCAGCGGGAGGTGACAGAGTGCCACGTGGCGTGAGGGGAGTGGCTGCAGGCGGCGGCGGAATTTCGTCCGGCGTCGCTCGGACGTGTCCGGCGGCATGGAGGGACTAGGCTAGGGTTTGGACCCGAAAATGGAGGGGGAGGAGACGTTTTTATAGGTAGATGGAGCTAGGAGATTCCGAATGAGGTGCGGTTTTCGCCCACACGATCATGATCCAATGACGGAGAGCATGGAGGAGGTTTTGATGGGTTAGTGGGCTGTTTGGAGGGGTGTTGGGCTGCAAAGAGAGAGGGGCTTAACGGTTAACTCGGTTAACCATTGGGGCATCAAACGACCTCCAAATGGAACGAAATTTGACAGGCGGTCTACCGGTGATATACGAAGGCCATTCGGCAAATCTCGGCCCATTCCGAGAACGTTTTTCTCCCGCTCACAAAACAAGGTCTGAGAGGGGCGACGAGGCACGTGAAATAGTCGAAATCCGAAACGGACAACGGAGAGAACTGAGGGAACCCGAACGGATGCATGTTTTGAAAAACATGCAGATGTAACGCAGATGATGACATGGCAAAGTGCAACACGCAAGGAAAAGACATGGCAACAACGACGGATAACTGGAATACACCTGGCGCATCGGTCTCGGGGCGTTACAACTCTCCTCCACTAACAAGAGATCTCGTCCCGAGATCTTAGAAATGATATAGAAGAGAAGAGGATGAGGTGAAGCAAGAACGCAAGAGAGAAGATGAACAAAGTCGAGAGCACTCGGGTAGAAGGAGGAACGGCGAATATGACGAGAATCAAAAGCTCTCGGAATAAGATAGACTCTGAAAACCACTCCGGTTAGAATAAGATAGGGAAGGAATAAGAACATAAGAATTTGGGCAGGACTCCGACTGAAAATGGAAGGAATGGAGACATGAACTTCACAAGATGGAATGACACTTGACAAGATGAACAACACAATGCCTCCGGAAGAATTGGAAGAATGGAATGAAAAGAACGGATAAGAGAACAACAACTCCCACCACGAATGAATTCGATAGCATCGTTAGAGGAACGGTAGAACGGAGTTGTTGAGATATTCAATAACAAAAGAATAAGCTTGTTGTGGACTTATCAAAACATCTCAAAACTTGAGTTGAAATTATACCACAACCAAATGCTTGAATATCTGAGAAGAACAAAGAAATGCAAAACTCCACTTCAAAAGAATACAGAGAATTAATTGCACTTCGAGATGCAAGAAGAAAAGATACTTGAGCTCCTCCAACAAGAATCTTGATGAACTCTTGAAGAATTAATTAAATCACGAAGATCCTCCATGAAGAACTCCGGTGACAAAAGGATGATGAGATAGAATGAAGGACAAAAGAATAATATGAGCCTTGCGGTGATTTAGATGGAGCTTTACTATGATATAACCGAGAAAACTTGGAACTCCGGAAAAGGAAAAGATGAAACACTAGAACCGAGAATTACTTCATCATGAACAATCTCCGGAAGAAAAGAATTGAATCACCTCGAGGAAATACGAATAAGATTTATTGTATGCTTATCCTTCATCAAATTAGATTGATGACAAGCAATGGATTTGGCATACTACTTATTCTCATTGAAAAATAATTACAGATAGAGATATAGCGCAAACTTGAGGAAGGTCTTCAACAACCATCGGTAGGATTGAAACAACGAAAGAACAAATTGATTGATAGAATAATGAAGGAAGAGAAATCTTGAACGAACCACCGTAAGAATTGAAAATGAATGTAGAAAAGGCACAATTCACCAGGAAGAATTGGAAAACAAATGAAGATACTTGAGGGGATTTAGGTACATGAGAACGAAGAGATCATGATCTGATTAGAGGATATTTGAACGATTCCTCGGTAAGATTTGGAGAACGATAGCTACAAGCTGAGAATGAATAATTCTGAGATGATGGGCTCTGGAAAATCAAACTGAAAAGACTCCTGAATTGCTCTGGATGGGTGAAAAGAATTCTCACAATCGAAAGCAATTATGAGAGGATGGTATAAAGCTAGAACCATGAATCTTTGGAAGAACGGGTAAGGATTTAGGAGGAACTCTTCTTCGGTCTTGAAAATTCGAGAATGACGACGAGAAACACCACCATGAATTGTTGAGATACTCCGGGAGAATAAAAACAAAGAGGTTGAGCCAACAATGAAAAATAATTTGAAATCGATCTTGGAAAACATCTGACTGATGAAATTCATTCTTACGTCAAACTTCGAAAAGAATTTGGGAATGGCTCCGGGAAAATTAGAAGAGTCAGGTAAGATCCTCCAAAAAGACCTATGGGTTAGGGTCCACTCAAAAGGAAACACTGTTGAACAATTTTAAAAGAGTGATTGCACCGCTAGAGCCAAAGGCAGTAATGTGCTTCTGCTGGATCCCAAGTTAATCCTGGTCTTCACAGATCTCTGGCACAAGGACCCGAACACTCCTATGCCTGATTTCAATATCACACCTAGCCAAAGTCATATGTTGACTGCCTTCATAGGCGAAGAAAAATGGAAATTTGAAAAGGCCATGCATGTGAAGAAAGCTCAGTACAGAAAGGAGCGTTTTCTGAAGAAAAATGTTGTGAAAATGTTTCCGAGGAACTTGTGACCATGCAGACTGAGATCAAAGCACTCAGTGATGAATTTGACGCATACCGTGCAGATCAGCTAGTAGCCAAAGTCAGATTCTTCAGAATGGCGAATGGATTCACTTCAAATGTTGCAGCTTCAACGCAACATGAAATTCCTCAAGCTGAAGCATCTACCTAGCCGACTAAAGAACATGCAAGCATAGTTGATGACAATCAGACTATTGATGATTCTGAAAGCACCAAGGCTGATGTAGAAATACCAGTCGCTGAAGAAACTGCTAGGGCAACCTCAAGTGTTATGCCTGAAGAAACTGACCATGCCAGGGCAACTGCATCAGTTGCGCCTGAAGAAGTTGCACCAATTTTCTCTGCTCCTCCTACCCAGATAACAAGTATTCATCTGTTGGGGAACGCGGTAATTTTTAAAAAACTCCTACGATCACGCAAGATCTATCTAGGTGATGCATAGCAACAAGGGGAGAGTGTGTCCACGTACCCTCGTAGACCGAAATCGGAAGCGTTTCAATAACGCGATTGATGTAGTCGAACTTCTTTGTGATCCAACCAATCAAGTACCGAATGCACGGCACCTCCGTGTTCAGCACACGTTCATCTCGATGACGTCCCTCGTGCTCTTGATCCAGTTGATGACGAGGGTGAGTTCCGTCAGCATGACGGTGTGGCGACGGTGATGATGATGCTCCCGGTGCAGGGCTTCGCCTAAGCACTACAATGGTATGATCAAGGTGTGTAACTGTGGAGGGGGGCACCGCACTTGGTTAAGAGAAACTTGTGTGTTCTAGGGTGCCCCTACCCCCATATATAAAGTAGCAAGGGGGAGGTCAGCCAACCCCTAGGGGCGCGCCCCAAGAGAGGAGTCCTACTAGGACTACTAGTCCTAGTAGGATTCCATCACAAGGGAGAGGGGGGAAGGAAGGAGAGGGAGTAGGAAAATGAGGCACCGCCCCCTTCCCTTGTCCTATTCAGACTCAAGGGGTGCGGCCTGCCCTCCTCTCTCTCTCTCCACTAAGGCCCATGGTCGTCCATTAGTTCCCCGGGGGGTTTCGGTAACCCCTCCGGCCTTCCGGTTTTACCCAAAACTTCCCGGAACCCGGTGTCTGAATAACATGGTCCAATATATCAATCTTTATGTCTCGACCATTTCGAGACTCCTCGTCACGTCCGTGATCTCTTTCAGGACTCTGAACAAACTTTAGTCATCAAAAACACATAACTCATAATACATATCATCATCGAACGTTAAGCGTGCGGACCCTATGGGTTTGAGAACTATGTAGACATGACCGAGACACATCTTCGGTGGATAACCAATAGCGGAACCTGGATGCTCATATTGGCTCCTACATATTCTACGAATATCTTTGTCGGTCAAACCGCATAACAACATACATTGTTCCCTTTGTCATCGGTATGTTACTTGCCCGAGATTCGATCGTCGGTATCATCATACCTAGTTCAATCTCATTACCGACAAGTCTATTTACTCATTCTGTAATACTTCATCCCACAACTAACTCATTAGTCACAATGCTTGCAAGGCTTATAGTGATGAGCATTACCGAGAGGGCCCAGAGATACCTCTTCGAAACACGGAGTGACAAATCCTAATCTTGATCTATGCCAACCAAACAAACACCTTCGGAGACACATATAGAGCATATTTATAATCACCCATTTATGTTGTGACATTTGATAGCACAAGGTGTTCCTCCGGTATTCGGGAGTTGCATAATCTCATAGTCTAAGGAACATGTATAAGTCATGAAGAAAGCAGTAGCGATGAAACTGTAACAATCATAATGCTAAGCTAATAGATGGGTCATGTCCATCACATCATTCTCCTAATGATGTGATCTCATTCATCAAATGACAACACATGTCTATGGTTAGGAAACATAACCATCTTTGATTAACGAGCTAGTCAAGTAGAGGCATACTAGGTTCAATATGTTTTGTCTATGTATTCACACATGACTAAGTTTCCGGTTAATACAATTCTAGAATTTATAATAAACATTTATCATGAAATAAGGAAATAAATAATAACTTTATTATTGCCCCTAGAGCATATTTCCTTCATCATCTTCCTTCTGCATCAGAAGTGAAGAAGACCAAGGCTGCAGAGAAGGCAGCTGTGAAGAAAAGGAAAGCATCTGCATCCTCAGAGTCTTCAGCTCTGAAGAAAGTGAAGACTTTGACAAGCTCCTATGAAAATCACATAGATGTTGTTCCTATATCAAGCATGCTATCAAAGGAGCACTACAAAAAAATACACTTACATGATGATACGTGTTTGTCACAGTAGGTCGCTTTTTTGTCATGCATGTACATCCATGACAATTTTATGATAGAATTAAGATAGTCATACATGTGTTGTTGTAGAAGTGTTCCATGACATTACCAAAATTATCATCACAGAAGTGTCCACTTCCACGACGATAAATCACGCGTCACAAAAGTCCTTTCGTCAAGGGTGACCGACACGTGGCATCCACCATAACGGAATGCCGTTAAGCTATCGAGTCGGGTTTTGGATCCGATAACCCGTTAACAGCCCCGACCAATGGGGATTTTCCACATGTAAAATCATCATTGGCTAGAGGAAACACGTGTCGGCTCCTTGTTGGGACAGATGTCATCCACTCATTGGACAGAAGGCGCCTATGATACGTCGACACGTGGCACGGCCCAACAGAGGCCCGTTCCTGTGAAAAGGCCAGCCCGTTTGACTTGGTCAAAAGGTGGCGGGCCGACCCATGGAAAGCCTGCTAACAACCTGTTCGCATATAGCCCATTTACATCCCGCTAACCCAAGGCCCGTTACGCCCTATCCGAATTAGGCCCAGTAGTGTCATCTGGGCCATCCAATATGATTCCAGCCTGTTTTCACTTCTGGCCCATGTATGGCCCATGACGTGTTTCGGCCCATATTGTAACTCTTGGCCTATTAACGGCCCGTGGTGAAACTGGCCCATAATGAACATTGTATCACTTTACACCCATTAACGGCCCGTGGTGAAACTGGCCCGTAATGAACAGTGTATCACCTTAAACCCATTAACGGTCCGTTATTCTGTTGTGCCGTTTCCAGCCCATGTTATCTTTTGGCCTTCTTAGAGCCCCTTCATTCTTGGGCTCATTTCCAGCATTCGTTTACTTATGGCCCGTTACTGTCATTTTCTGCTTGTGGGCCAAATTCAGCCCGTGGTTACAATCGGCCCATTTGTGGTCCGTTAATACGTTGGGCCGTTTTCATAGCGTCATCAAATACGGCCTATTAACGATGGACCATTATGATCGGACCATAAATGAACGATTCCAACTCTAGCCCGTTTACGGCCATAATGCGGTCTGTTTGGCCCATGTTTGACCAATCGATCATACGGCCCGTATAAGGCCCATTGATGATACGACCCGCAGAAGGCCCATTGTTTCTACGGCCCGTAGAAGGTCCATTGTTTCTAAGGCCCGTAGAAGGCCCACTGTTTCTACAGCCAGTAGGAGGCCCAGTGTCACTACAGTAAATATTAGCCCATGGTTATTGTGGCCTAGTTTTAAAAAATAGGTTATTGCAGCCACTAGCAAACCGCGGAAAAAGAACTGCAATGACTACAAGCAAACGAATAAACAAGACAACAAGGAAATAAATAAGCAAGCAACTAACTCTAGGCTATCACGCTTATTACACATATTACATCCACTGGGCATCAAAGTTCGCCACCAGTGCAAATATAAGGAACAAAGCAGCATATCATATACACTGGTTGTCAAAGTTGGCGACCAGTGCAAATAAACGTCGCAGCAAAACAAATCCAGAACTAAAACCACTTTAGAAGATCTCAAGAAACAATATCCTGGGTACCCATAATGCTGGCAAGATGCTTAGCAAGCTTATTAACTTTCTCTTGTTTGGCGCTTAAATCCTCCAGCGCTTGCTGTTGCACCAGGAAATATGCATCAATTCTACAGGGACTTCCTCAGTCCTTCAGCTTCCAGTCGTAGCACATCTGATCGATGTCTTTCAACTTGAAGTTGAGACTCAAGAAGATGAACTGATTCAGGCAGCGAGTTCAAAGAGCTTGTGCCAGCAGTAGTGGCCAGTAACTCGAACACTGCATCAAGATAGGACTTTTGTGTTCTCTCACTATCGTCAAGATAGTTTTTATCAGCTTTCTTGGAGACCAACATGGATGTCTCACTATCTTGAACCTTATCTGCATTACTTCCTTTACCATTGGATAACGCGGTACTGTTCTCCAATATTTTGTCCGCATTCTAAAAGACAAACAAGCAGACACATCACATGTTTACCATGTTGTATATGAAACTCATTTTGGTAAATGAGTTCAGTAGTAAAGTGGACAAGATAACAGCATGAAACAAACATATATCTATGTACCATGGTCACTTTATGGTACATATCATTCTAGTTTTTGTTGCCAAATCAAGATAGAGACACAGTTCAAATAATATCTGTTCAAGACAAAGCAGAATAGACAGAATATAAGTGTGGGTAACTATAGAGCAATAACAACACGTGTAATGTGCATGACATGAGAACATAACTGTTTATTCAATTGAAACTGAAATCAACATAGAGCAGGTTACAGCAGCAAACCAGTTAAAGAAACAGGTTTAAAACATACCTGTTGCGCCATTGGAGTTTCAATTCCATCCTTCAAATTTGAAAATAGTTGGTATGAGTAAATACAGTAATGCAAGAGCAAAGGAGTATGAACCATAGCTACAGAACCTAACCTGAGAATAAATCTTCTTCTCCTTTAAGCGTTGAGTTGGGATTCGGAGTGGTGGTCCTCGTGCTTTGGGCACTGCAGTTCCCTTACTAACTACTCGCATTTGGGTGCTCTGTGGTGGAGACGGTGCTGTGTCAACTAGAACTGGGTTACTATCTGCCGGGGTTGGGGTTAGAAGGAGTGTAGCTGGTTCTATGTCCAACTGGGTAGGGGTACAATCTGCGAGAGTCTGGGTTATGTGTGGTGGATCTGGTCCTTGGGCAAGTACAACTATGGTTCTATCTGCATCAACCGGTAGCACTATCTTTTCTGAAGACCATGTTGTTACTCCCTTAGATACTGCCATCACGCTCTCCAATTCAAATGGCTGATAAACAAGAAAAGTAATTGGAAGTATAGACATTGTATGATATACAGGTGCAATGAATAGTGGGGAATAAAAGAGGCATGAAATAATTCATATTTATGTTGTCTAACCAAACAGGATAGCATGACACAATTTCACATATATGATGGCTAACTAAACATGATAGCATGACACAATTTCACATTATGATGGCTAACTAAAAAAGATGGAAAGACATAGTTCAAAATATGAGACTATGTAAACAAGATGACATGACATAACTATATAATGTGTTTATTAAATAGGTTGGCATGCCATAATTCACATACATTCACGGATAGAATGCCATAATTCAAAATATGATGACTGTAAACACTAAACAGGATAAGATGATATAACTATATGATGTCTTTATTAAATGGGTTGCCATGCTATAATTCAGATAGATGATGTGTATGTACTATGTAAACGTGATGGCATGATATACTTCAAATATATCATTTATATAGTAAGCAAGTAAGCATATGGCAATCCATATATGATGTAAAAACTAAGCAATGCAAGACAACATGCATGACATGGGTAATATGACCCTGCCAAGTTTGAGCATAGACCTCGGGGGGGAAATAGGACTGGTCATCAGTCTCTGAATCCTTCTCTGAGGAGCTCTCTGTAACCAGCAAGATGTCTGCTTCAGCAGGTAGCATTGTCTACTCTGAATACCTTGTTTTCACTCCAGATACTTCCATCACCGCTTCAAATGGCTGATGCACGGGGAGAGTAGTTGAATATACAAATGTTGTCGAAAAATGGAACACGTAATATAAAAAAATGATAGCATTATATAATTCACATACATGATGATTGGCTAAACAGCATGGCATTGCATAATTCACATATATAATGCCTTTTCAACAAGATAGCATTGTATAATTCACATATATAATGTCTTGCAACAAGATGGCAATGCATAATTCACATATATGGTAATTGGACACTGAACAGGTGGCATTCACACAAAGCATGTGTAAACTATCAAATGACATAGCAATGCGAGACACCATACGCACGATATGAGCAACATAACCCTGCCAAGTTAGAGCATACACCTCGGGGGGGGGGGGGAATAGGACTGGTCATCTGTCTCTGAATCCTCCTTTGAGGATCTATCCATAACCAGCGAGATATGAGCTTCGTCAGATAGCATAGTCTGCTCTGAAGACCTTGTTTTCACTCCAGAATTTTCCATCACCGTGTCAAATGGCTGAGGCACACGAAGAGCAGTTGAATTTACTAACACTGTTCACAAATGTAATATGTAACGAAAAAAAGGATGGCCTGATATAATTTACATATAACATGACTGGCTAAGCAGGATGGCATTGAAAAATTCACATATATGATGCCTAGCTAAACAAGATGGCGTTGCATAATTCACATAAACGATGAATAAACTAAATAGATGGCATTCACACAAAGGATGTCTAAACTAAGCAGATGACATATTTGATGTATAAAGTAAGCAATGCAAGATATCATATGCATGATATAACCAACATCAGCATGCCAAGTTAGAGCGAAGACCTCAGGGGGTAAATAGGAGTTGTCTTCTCCTTCTGAATCCCCCTCAGAACAGATATCTTCCTCTCGATTACAATCTGAAATGCGTGGAGGGGCTGCCTTTGCGCCTACCATGGAGCGACGTCTACATGAAATTTTATTGCCACGCAAGGCTCATCTCTTTTGCTCTACATGTTCAGTTCCATTGTGTACAATAACTATCATGCATAGGAATAAAACATAGTGAGATTATGTAAGGAGTGCATGCAGAAATCCAGAGTGATGGTAGCAACCTATGGATAGACCCAAAACCAATAATAGCAGGCAGATAATGGCTTCAGTTAAAAAATACAGATAATGGCTTCTTTATTGTTTGTTTCCCACCCAACATGAAACTCATAGTATACA
Source organism: Triticum aestivum (assembly GCF_018294505.1). Taxonomy (NCBI): domain Eukaryota; kingdom Viridiplantae; phylum Streptophyta; class Magnoliopsida; order Poales; family Poaceae; genus Triticum; species Triticum aestivum. The sequence goes on along the minus strand of NC_057795.1, from coordinate 160,870,743 downwards.
CCGGAGATTAACCAGATAGTAGATATATACTATTGATAGCGGCCCCGATATGTACCCCACAACCATTTAAAAACTCAAGTTTGACCATTAGTTTGGAGCTGACTCAGAGTCTAATCGGTGAACGTGACAATAAAGTAGCATGTAATATTAAGCGATGCATAACGTAAGCAGACACGAAAGAGTGCGACCTCTCTTGTGGACCCGTATAGTCCTCGAGGTCATCTGCTCGGTTGATGATGGTAATGCAGTTTTCATGGCTGCCGGCGGCGGGGAAGAAGATATGAGGCGGCAAAAGGTAGTCTGGAGGCCGGATCCCTGTTGTGCTGGACCCTTCTATCGTTGGAGCAGCTGAGCTGGGGTGGACGACGGCACAACAGGAGCGGGAAAAACCATGCAAGGTTTTCTTTGACAACTATCTGTAAGAGAAGTAATTCTGTAAGGGGTCGTTTGAATTGGAGGATTCCAACAATGGAGGGATAGGAAATAGACAGGAAGAGGATAGGAATGCACGTGCAAAACAGAGAATTTAAAAACACAGGATTTCTGCCAATCTGGGTGTTCGATTCACAACAATTGGAAGATCACAGGATGCAAAGAAGCATGGTGAGATTAAGTCAAACCACAAGAAAATGTACGGTTATAATGCTATTATGCTACTATCTCTTAGTCTTGTGCTTCACGAATAGGAATTTGAAAAGGAGGACAAGTGAAAATTAAAATTCCTACGTTTTTTCTTTCAAGGAGACACTAAAGGAACAAATCCGTGTGCTTAGTGGACAATATATATAACATGTAGAATAAAAAAGAGATGCAACAAGTGTACAACCTCTTTGGCGAAGCCATGTCGATCTCAGCGTGATTGGGTTGGCCGGTGAGGATGCTCCGACTGACTTTGTTGTCGAAGGAGGGGAAGAAGACCTTAGGCGTCTGGAGATGGAGCCCGAGGTACTGCTCCGCTGTGATGGAGGGTTTCGTCGTTGGAGCAGCTCTGGTGAGTTGTACGACGCCGAGGCTGAAGCAGGACAAGAGAGACAATGATCAACGTTAACCTGAGTGGAATTCTAATAGCATCTCCAATACATGATGTAAAATACATAACCACAAAGTGCTAAATGTAAAATACATCAGCCGCTCATCTCTGAACTTAACTGTCGAAACTGGATTTAACTGTCAAAACTGAACTTAACTGTCGAAACTGAACTTAACTGTCGAAACTAAATTTTGCTGTCGAAACTGAATTTTGCTATCGAAACTGAACGCACTAGAAAGGTTAGGCTACACGTCGGTCGACTGACTTTTTCATCTCTGGTCAGTCGATTTTGCAGCCGTTGGATACGAAATCAAGGGCCTGCGGTTCATCTTCAACCTCCACCCCCCTGAGCCGCCAGCCACCACCGGCTAAACAGCAGCCCCCCACCACCCGCGGCCGGCGGTGCGCCGCCCCGCCCGCCCTGAAAATACTCCCCACCGCTGGCCCTCTGCCGCCCCGGCCATCCCACTAGGCCCCCCCATGCCGAACTTTTTCTCCAACGATCCCC
>NC_057795.1:160851171-160868790 GCF_018294505.1 Triticum aestivum | reverse complement strand
CTACGGTTGGTTCTTCCTTCACCCCGTCGAGCCCCCCCTGAAAATCGACTGACCCAAAAGTCGATTCAGTCGATGAAGTGTAGCTAAATCGGAGCAGCATCGCAAGAAAGAGCAAGAGCGAGAGCAGCAGCGCGAGCAAAAGCAATAGCAAGAGCATACCAGGCAGGGGACCGAGAGCAAGAGCAGAGCAGCAGCGCGAGCGAGAGCTGAAGCAGCAGCAGCTCCTACTGATGTGGATGTCGCTGCCGAGGGAGAGACGCCATGGAGGAAGTGGCCGGCGACGCCGCCATGGATGGAGCCATGCCGTGTCGGCTCGGGACCGAGCGCCGGCAGCACCGTGAGATCAAATCAAGAAGAAAATGTTGCGATTAGTGTACAACCTCTTTGGTGGCGCCGATTAGGCTGCAGCTTCATCTGAGGAAACGGTGCTGATGATGCTCTTCCAGTGGTGCGGGTGAAGGCGGCGGTGTGGGAATGGAGGTGGCGTGAAAGACGAGGGGAACATCGGGGCAGCTCCTTGGAGGTGGAGGACGGGGTGGCTGAACCGGCAGGACGACGAGATCGACGATGTATCCTCATCCGATACGGTGGATGAGGGACGTCGAGGTGTTGCTATGGACGACGTCGTCGAGGAAGAGGCTCCGGCTGAGGGAGTCCTGGATTAGGGGGTATCCGGACAGCCGGACTATATACATCGTCCGGACTATTGAAGCGTGAAGATACAAGACTCAAGACTTCGGCCTGTGTCCGGATGGGACTCTCCTTTGCGTGGAAGACAAGCTTGGCGATCCGGATATTATGTTTCCTTCCTTGTAACCGACTCCATGTAAACCCTAGCCCTCTCCAATGTCAATATAAACCGGAGAGGATGGTCCTTAGAAGTCCGATCACAATTACAATCATACCATCATAGATTAGCTCTTAGGGTTTAGCCTCTACGATCTCGTGGTAGATCTACTCTTGTACTACTCATATCTTCAATATTAATCAGGCAGGAAGTAGGGTTTTACCTCCATCGAGAGGGCCTAAACCTGGGTAAACATTTTGTCCCTCGCTTCCTGTTACCATCAGCCTAAGACGCACAGATCGGGACCCCCTACCTGAGATCCGCCGGTTTTGACACCGACATTGGTGCTTTCATTGAGAGTTCCTCTGTGTCGTCGCTGCAAAGGCTTGATGGCTCGTCTCGTTGTCAAGGACGACATCACCTCTGGGGCAGCTTGGCGGCTTCATTATGACCACCCCATCGGTTGTCGCACCGACGATGGCCTCTCGGGTCATCACGCATAACCTTCGCATCGATTTGGAGCTTGCCAAAAAGATGGATCCGATTGAGTTCTCCTCCCTCAATGAGCTCTTGGATCGCATCGCTGCTTTGGGAGTCGCTACGGACTATGAACGGATTGGGCTTAAACCCGACCAAAGGGACATTAGATCCCCGCCGGCCACCCATGAGATAGCGGTAGTGGAGGAACCACACATGGGTTGCCCCTCAACTTTGAGGACAAATTATGTCCGGATCATCGAACTCAGTGAGCCGAACACCCACCCAAAGGAAGACATGATCCAGGTACCGGACTTAGAATCGAGCGTTGGGACGAAGGGATTAGGTAATACTCCAGATCCCAGACTGTCAGGCTCGGAACTTCCCGTGCCCCCAGGCGTCCGATCGGATCAGAATCCGGATTCAGCCAACGACGCTCGCTCGGACTTAAACCGTCTCTCCCGTATCAGGCAGGAGCCCCAAGAGACAGTACACCGTTACTGGCCCAGATTCCTCCTTGCTCTTAACAAGGTCAAGGGCTACCACAAGGAGGACGTAGTCTCTCTTTTCTGCAGAAACTGCATGAACAAAGGACTCCTTAATGCTACAAGTCGCTGTGACATAGTACACTTTGCGGACTTGGCAACCATAGTACAAAAGTACTGTGCGATGGAAAGCGCCTGGAAGACCCAAGCAGAATTTTGGGATAGTACGGCCCTCACCAAAACCTTTGTCCGAACTAAACAGCCGAACTCTTGTAAGTCGACCAATTCAATTCCCAAGAAACCAAAGTCCGCCCCAGGGCGTGGAACCGTATTGGAAGGATGGCTCAATGGGCCATCTAAGCTCCACAGTATGCCGGATGCAATACCAACCCATAACCTTAGGGCATGTTGGATTCTCCGGCAGGTAGCAAAAAGTGGCGAGGATCTCCTCGAGTGCCACCAAGCAGAACAATATCCCGCTAAGGAACACAATACGGTACTAATGGTCTTCGAGACCTTCGCCTCAAACAATAGGCGTAAGCGAGCTCATCGAAGCTCCGCTGTAATCTGCCATGTGGCAAAAATAAATCCGTGGAACGACACTGCTATAACTTTCAATGCCAGTGACGAACCCCAATTCCAGTCCATCCGGGCACCAGCCGCTCTGGTCCTCAGCCCAATAGTGGATGGCTTTCGGCTCACTAAAGTACTCATGGACGGCGGAAGTGGATTAAACTTAATCTACAAAGAAACACTCAAGAAGATGGAAATTGATAAAAGCCGCATTGAACAAAGCGGCACAACCTTCAGGGGAATTATCCCTAGTCGGGAAGCATGGTGCGCGGGGAAAATCACACTCGATGTGGTATTCGGCACCCTAGAAAATTACAGGTCCAAAGAATTCACGTTCCAAGTGGCTCCCTTCAGCAGCGGATACCACGCCCTTCTAGGGCGAGACGCGTTTGCAAGCTTTCAAGCTATACCCCATTACGGGTACATGAAGCTCAAAATGCCAGGACCCAATGCAATTATCACTCTAGCTAGTGATCAGGATGTCGCACTCCGTGCCGAAAGCAAAACCGCAGCACTAGCCTTGGAAGCACTATCTGAAGCCCTAGCGGCAGAAGAATTAACAATGTTGCGCGCCACCATGGACAGGGACGATGTGATACTCGACAAGCGACCCAAGTCCACCTCATTTAAACCCACAGATGAGATAGTCAAATTCAAAGTCCACCCAACGGACCCCACGAAGATAGCTTCCATCGGGACACAGTTGAACCCCGCTATGGACGCCGCACTACGCGACTTCTTACGCGAGAATTGGGATATCTTCGCGTGGCACCCATCGGACATGCCGGGCATCCCGAGCGAATTGGCCGAACACAGCCTTAACATACTGAAGGGATACAAACCTGTTAAACAGACCCTAAGGCGATTTTCAGAGCCCAAACGGCAAGCCATGGGGGAGGAGCTAGCCAAGCTACTTGAGGCTGGATTCATCAGAGATATCAGACATCCGGATTGGCTGGCGAACTTGGTAATGGTACCAAAGAAGGACAAATCCTGGGGCCTGTGCGTCGACTTCAAAGACCTTAACAAGTCTTGCCCCAAGGATCCCTTTCCCCTCCCTCGCATCGATCAAATAATCGATGCCACAACAGGACACGACTCGTTGTGTTTCCTCGACGCATACTCTGGATACCACCAAATAAAGATGGCAAAGTCCGACCAAGCTGCAACAGCTTTCATAACGCCATATGGCCCTTTCTACTTCAACACTATGCCTTTCGGGCTCAAGAATGCCGGAGCAACCTATTAATGCATGATTCAAACATGCCTGGAAAAGCAAATCGACAAAACAGTGGAGGCATATGTGGACGACGTAGTCATAAAAACAAGACACGTCGAAACTCTAATAGATGACTTGAGGCTTACATTTGATAACCTCCGGACATACGACATCAAGTTGAATCCGGAAAAATGTGTCTTCGGCGTCCCCTCGGGGAAACTGCTGGGCTTCATTGTTTCCAATAGATGAATTGAAGCGAATCCGGCAAAAATCTGAGCTCTATCATAGTTGGCTATACCAACTGACCTCAAGCACATCTAGAAACTAGCTGGATGCGTGGCCGCCTTGATCCGCTTTATCTCCAGGTTAGGAGAAAAGGCATTACCCCTTTACCACCTTCTTCGGTGCACCAAACACTTCGTGTGGATGGATGCAGCCGCGGCCGGACTCGATAAAATAAAGACCTTATTGGCCAGTAATCCAGTCCTAACAGCGCCAACTATCGGTGAACCTATGATGTTGTACATAGTTGCAACACATCAAGTTGTAAGCGCAGTACTCGTCGTCGAATGAGAGGCCGGCGGATACAAATTCCTGCTACAGAAGCCGGTTTATTACGTATCCACGGTCCTCACCCCATGCAAATCCCGATACCCACACTATCAAAAAATAGCATACGCGGTCTTCATGTCATCCCGAAAGCTACGACACTACTTTCAAGAGTGTTCGATTATGGTGGCCTCCGAAGTACCACTAAACAATATAATAAATAACCGCGATGCCATGGGCCGGATTGCTAAATGCGCCATCGAGCTCCTTCCGTTCGACATAACATACAAGCCTCGGCAGGCTATCAAGTCGCAAGTATTAGCTGACTTCGTCGCCGAATGGACGGAAGCCGAACTCCCTAAAGAGTACGGCGCGTACTCTAACTGGATCATGCACTTTGACGGCTCTAAAATGCTGGCCGGATTGGGAGCAGGCGTTGTCCTGGCTTCTCCCACCGGAGACACGGTCCAATACGTCCTCCAAATATTATATACAGACTCCAACAATGCAGCTGAATATGAGGCTCTGTTGCACGGTCTTCAGATGGCAGCCTCTATGGGAATTCAACGCCTAGAAGTGCCCGGGGATTCAAACCTCACAATATCACATATAAACAGAGACTTTGATGCCAAGGATTTGAAAATGGCAGCCTATTGCAATGTCGTCCTTAAAATGTCAGCCCGGTTCAAGGGGCTCGAATTCCACCATGTGGCTCGAGAAAACAATCAAGCGGCAGATGTCCTTGCCCGCATCGGCGCTAAACACGACCCTGTCCCACCTAACATATTCCTGGAAAGGCTGTTCAAGCCATCCGTGGTATGGGAAGGGGAGTCCGGCAATACCATCACGGATCCGAATACATCCCCAGATTCCGAACTATGAGACATAATCGGAGGCTCCAGCACCAAAATAACATCGTCAGCCCACGAAATAATGGTTGTTATCGCCCCGTGGTCTGAGCCTTTCTTGGCCTACCTAAATAGACAGGAGCTCCCCAAAGACCAAAATGAAGCACGCTGCATCGTTCGGCGTTCTAAAGCTTACAAGGTCCATGAAGGGGAACTCTATAAGAAAAGTGCCACCGGAGTGCTCCAAAGGTGCATCTCCAAAGAGGAAGGGCGGCAACTCTTGGCTGAAATCCATGCCGGACTGGGCGGGCACCATGCCGCGGCTCGAGCACTAGCCTGCAAGGCCTTCCGTACAGGTTTCTATTGGCCGACGGCCCGAGAAGACGCACATGACCTTGTCCAACACTGGGTCGGTTGCCAGCTCTTTGCCAATCAGAGTCATATGCCCCCTACCGCTCTCCAAACAATCCCCATAACTTGGCCGTTCGCGGTCTGGGGGCTGGATATGGTTGGACCCCTTAAAGGGGGGAGCCACAAGAAAAAATACTTATTGGTCATGGTAGATAAGTTCACCAAATGGATAGAAGCCAAACCAGTGAAAACGGCCGAATTCGGACCGGTGATAGACATTATATCCAGGGTCGTACACCGATACGGTGTCCCCACAGCATCATCACCGATAATGGCTCAAATTTCATGGCCGATGAGGTGAAATCTTGGTGCGACAAAATGGGCATTAAGCTCGACTATGCTTCTGTCTACCATCCTCAAGCAAATGGCCAGGTTGAACGGGCAATAACGAACATCTTTCTGTTGTCCTTGGTTATAGAGATCCACTGTTGTCGCTGCAATTTTTCTTCACATGTAGCTTTCCTTTGATCCAGAAAAAATACAGAGATTGTGGCAACTCGACGGTGGCGTAAGAAACATTGCTGGCCGTCGACTTCTTGGCGACTTGCAATAACGAACCGATCGCAACCCTAATTTCTTATCGAAACCCTAGATGAGATAACTTCAAGAACTCAACACCACAGTGCGCGAGCCCCACAGTGGGAGCCAACTATCGTGGAATTAACACGTCAGATGTCCTTAGTGTGAGGACTTAGTCACGAGGCCAATGCATCTATGTGGTAGCTTGAGAGGGGTTGAGCAGAATCGAGAGATGCAACACAAGACAAAGGTTTAGACAGCTTCGAGCCCCGGGAAACATCATCCGGTAATAGCCCTACATGCTGTTTGAGGCTAGATCTCATTATCATCACGAGGGAGTCGCTGTAAATCGGCTCTCCTCTAGTTGTGTCTAGCCCTAGAGATTGTTTCTTGCTTGTCCCTCTTTGGGGAGCCCTGCCCCTCCTTATATATGTTGAAGGGGTGGGTTACATGACTAGTCCTAGTAGGATTAGGATTAATCTATTACAAGTGGAGTCCTAGTCTTGCTTCCTTTGTAGAAAAATATTCCTTGTGCTTTCCTAATAAACCGGCCCACCATAGCGTGATCCGGCCTTCCATAAACCGCCCGTTGGGCCACCGGGTCCTGCCGCTCCTCTGACCCGCCTGCCGGATTACCAATGAATCTTACACCGCCAGGTCCAAGTGGGTCACCGGTGAATCGCCAAACTCTAGCCAGGTCATACATCCGGCGGTTTATACCGCAGGGTATATCCCCGACAAGCAACATAACCCTGCCAAGTTAGAGCATACACCTCGGGGGGGGGGGGATAGGACTGGTCATATATCTCTGAATCCTCCTCTGAGGAGCTATCTGTAACCAGCGATATATGCGCTTCGTCAGATAGCATAGTCTGCCCTGAAGACCTTGTTTTCACTCTAGAATTTGCCATCACTGTGTCAAATGGCTGATGCAGACAAAGAGCAGTTGAATGTACTAACATTGTTGACAAATGTAATATATAATGAAAAAAAGATGGCCTGATATAATTTACATATAACATGACTGGCTAAGCAGGATGGCATTGCAAAATTCACATATATGATTCCTGGCTAAACAAGATGGCGTTGCATAATTCACATAAACGATGAATAAACTAAACAGATGGCATTCGCACATAGGATGTCTAAACTAAGCAGATGACATATTTGATGTTTGAAGTAAGCAATGAAAGACACCATATGCATGATATACCCAACATCCGCATGCCAAGTTAGAGCGAAGACCTCAGGGGGTAAATAGGAGTTGTCTTCTCCTTCTGAATCCCCCTCAGAACAAATATCTTCCTCTCGATTACAATCCGAAATGCGTGGAGGGGGTTGCCTTTGCGCCTACCATGGAGCGACGTCTGCATGAAATTTTATTGCCACACAAGGCTCGTCTCTTTTGCTCTACATGTTCAGTTCCATTGTGTACAATAACTGTCATGCATAGGAATAAAACATAGTGAGATTATGTAAGGAGTGCATGCAGAAATCCAGAGTGGTGGTAGCAACCTGTGGATAGACCCAAAACCAATAATAGCAGGCAAATAATGGCTTCAGTTAAAAAATACAGATAATGGCTTCTTTATTGCTTGTTTCCCACCCAACATGAAACTCATAGTAGACACCAGAGATTAACCAGATAGTAGATAGATACTATTGATAGCGGCCCCGATATGTACCCCACAACCATTTAAAAACTCAAGTTTGACCATTAGTTTGGAGCTGACTCGGAGTCTATTCGATGAACAGGACGATAAAGTAGCATGTAATATTAAGCGATGCATAACGTAAGCAGACATGAAGGAGTGCGACCTGTCTTGCGGACCCGTATAGTCCTCGAGGTCATCTGCTCGGTTGATGATGGTAATGCAGTTTTCATGGCTGCCGGCAGCGGGGAAGAAGATCTGAGGCGGCCAAAGACAGTCTGGAGGCCGGATCCCTGCTGTGCTAGACCCTTCTGTCGTTGGAGCAGCTGAGCTGGGGTGGACGACGGCGCAGCAGGAGCGGGACAAACCACGCAAGGTTTTCTTTGACAACTATTTGTAAGAGAAGTAATTCTATAAGGGCTCATTTGAATTGGAGGATTCCAACAATGCAGGGATAGGAAATAGATAGGAATAGGATAGGAATGCACGTGCAAAACAGAGAATTTAAAAACACAGGATTTCTGCCAATCTGGGTGTTTGATTCACAACAATTGGAAGATCACAGGATGCAAAGAAGCATGGTGAGATTAAGTCAAACCACAAGAAAATTTACGGTTATAATGCTATTATGCTACTATCTCTTAGTCTTGTGCTTCATGAATAGGAATTTGAAAAGGAGGACAAGTGAAAATTAAAATTCCTATGTTTTTTCTTGCAAGGAGACACTAAAGGAACAAATCCGTGTGCTCAGTGGACAATATTGTTGGGGAACGTAGCCGAAATTCAAAAATTTTCCTACGTATCACCAAGATCTATCTATGGAGAGACCAGCAACGAGTAGAAGGAGAGTGCATCTACATACCCTTGTAGATCGCTAAGCGGAAGCGTTCAAGTGAATGGGGTTGATGGAGTCGTACTCGTCGTGATTCAGATCACCGATGATCCTAGTGCCGAACGGACGGCACCTCCGCGTTCAACACACGTACAGCTCGACGATGTCTCCCACGCCTTGATCCAGCAAGGAGAGAGGGAGAGGTTGAGGAAGACTCCATCCAGCAGCAGCACAACGGCGTGGTGGTGATGGAGGAGCGTGGCAATCCTGCAGGGCTTCGCCAAGCACCTACGGGAGAGGAGGAGGTGTCACGGGAGGGAGGGAGGCGCCAAGGGCTCAGGTATGGATGCCCTCCCTCCCCTCCACTATATATAGGGGCAGGGGAGAGGGGGAGGCGCAGCCTTGCCCCTTCCTCCAAGAAAGGGGTGCGGCTAAGAGGGGGGGAGGAGTCCATCCTCCCCAAGGCACCTCGGAGGTGCCTTCCCCCTTTAGGACTCTCCCCTTTTTCCTATATCTTGGCGCATGGGCCTCTAGGGGCTGGTGCCCTTGGCCCATGTAGGCCAAGGCGCACCCCCTACAGCCCATGTGGCCCCCCGGGGCAGGTGGCCCCACCCGGTGGGCCCCCGGGACCCTTCCGGTGGTCCCGGTACAATACCTATGACCCCGAAACTTGTCCCGATGGCCGAAACAGGACTTCCTATATATAAATCTTTACCTCCGGACCATTCCGGAACTCCTCGTGACGTTCGGGATCTCATCCGGGACTCCGAACAACATTCGGTAACCACATACAAGCTTCCTTTATAACCCTAGCGTCATCGAACCTTAAGTGTGTAGACCCTACGGGTTCGGGAGACATGCAGACATGACCGAGATGTTCTCCGGTCAATAACCAACAGTGGGATCTGGATACCCATGTTGGCTCCCACATGTTCCACGATGATCTCATCGGATGAACCACGATGTACAGGACTCAATCGATCCCGTATACAATTCCCTTTGTCTAGCGGTATTTTACTTGCCCGAGATTCGATCGTCGGTATACCGATACCTTGTTCAATCTCGTTACCGGCAAGTCTCTTTACTCGTTCCGTAACACATCATCCCGTGATCAACCCCTTGGTCACATTGTGCACATTATGATGATGTCCTACCGAGTGGGCCCAGAGATACCTCTCCGTTTACACGGAGTGACAAATCCCAATCTCGATTCGTGCCAACCCAACAGACACTTTCAGAGATACCCGTAGTGTACCTTTATAACCACCCAGTTACGTTGTGACGTTTGGCACACCCAAAGCACTCCTACGGTATCCGGGAGTTGCACAATCTCATGGTCTAAGGAAATGATACTTGACATTAGAAAAGCTTTAGCATACGAACTACATGATCTTGTGCTAGGCTTAGGATTGGGTCTTGTCCATCACATCATTCTCCTAATGATGTGATCCCGTTATCAACGACATCCAATGTCCATGGTCAGGAAACCGTAACCATCTATTGATTAACGAGCTAGTCAACTAGAGGCTTACTAGGGACATGGTGTTGTCTATGTATCCACACATGTATCTGAGTTTCCTATCAATACAATTCTAGCATGGATAATAAATGATTATCATGAACAAGGAAATATAATAATAATCAATTTATTATTGCCTCTAGGGCATATTTCCAACAGTCTCCCACTTGCACTAGAGTCAATAATCTAGTTCACATCGATATGTGATTAACACTCAAGGTCACATCCCCATGTGACTAACACCCAAGAGTTCTGGGTTTGATCATGTTATGCTTGTGAGAGAGGTTATAGTCAATCGAGTCTGAACCTTTCAGATCCGTGTGTGCTTTACAAATCTCTATGTCATCTCCTAGATGCAGCTACCACGCTCTATTTGGAGCTATTCCAAATAACTGTTCTACTTGGAGCTATTCTAAATTGTTGCTCCATTATACGTATCCGGTATCTCTACTCAGAGCTATCCGGATAGGTGTTAAGCTTGCATCGACGTAACCCTTTACGACGAACTCTTTTACCACCTCCATAATTGAGAAAATTCCTTAGTCCACTAGTTACTAAGGATAACTTTGACCGCTGTCCTGTGATCCATTCTTGGATCACTCTTGTACCCCTTGACTGACTCATGGCAAGGCACACTTCAGGTGCGGTACACAGCATAGCATACTGTAGAGCCTACGTCTTATGCATAGGGGACGACCTTAGTCCTTTCTCTCTATTCTGCCATGGTCGAGCTTTAAGTCTTAACTTCATACCTTACAACTCAGGCAAGAACTCCTTCTTTGACTAATCCATCTTGAACACCTTCAAGATCATGTCAAGGTATGTGCTCATTTGAAAGTACCATTAAGCGTTTTAATCTATCCTTATAGATCTTGATGCTCAATGTTCAAGTAGCTTAATCCAGGTTTTCCATTGAAAACACTTTCCAAACAACCCTATATGCTTTCCAGAAATTCTACGTCATTTCTGATCATTAATATGTCAACAACATATACTCATCAGAAATTCTATAGTGCTCCCACTCACTTCTTTGGAAATACAAGTTTCTCATAAACTTTGTATACACCCAAAATCTTTGATCATCATCAAAGCATACATTCCAACTCCGAGATGCTCACTCCAGTCCTCAGAAGGATTGCTGGAGCTTTGCATACTTATTAGCATATTTCAGGATGGACAAAACCTTCCGGTTGTATCACATACAACCTTTCCTCAAAAATCGTCGAGGAAACAATGTTTTGACATCCTATCTGCAAGATTTCATAAATAATGCAGTAATTGCTAATATAATTCCAACAGACTCTTAGCATCACTACGAGTGAGAAAGTCTCATCGTAGTCAACTCCTTGAACTTGTCGAAAAACATCTTAACGACAAGTTGAGCTTTCTCAATGGTGACACTTACCATCATTGTCTGTCTTCCTTTCAAAATCCATATGTACCTAATAGCCTTACGACCATCAAATAGTTCTTCCAAAGTCTACACTTTGTTTTCATACATGGATCCTATCTCGGATTTTATGGCTTCTAACCATTTGTCGGAACTTGGGCCCACCATCGCTTCTCCATAGCTCGTAGGTTCATTGTTGTCTAGCAACATGACCTCCAAGACAGGATTACTGTACCACTCTGAAGTAGTACGTATCCTTGTCACCCTACGAGGTTCGGTAGTGACTTGATCCGAAACTTCATGATCACTATCATAAGCTTCCACTTCAATTGGTGTACGTGCCACAGGAACAACTTCCTGTGCCCTGCTACAGACTTGTTGAAGTGACGGTTCAATAACCTCATCAAGTCTCCACCATCCTCCCACTCAACTTTTCGAGAGAAACTTTTCCTCGAAAAAGGACCCGATTCAAGAAACAATCCCTATTGCTTTCGGATCTGAGTTAAGAGGTATACCCAACTGTTTTGGGTGTCCTATGAAGATGTACTTTATCCGCTTTGGGTTCGAGCTTAATCCTGAAACTTTTTCACATAAGCGTCGCAGCCCCAAACTTTCAAGAAACGACAACTTAGGTTTCTCCAAACCATAGTTCATACGGTGTCGTCTCAACGAAATTACGTGGTGCCCTATTTAAAGTGAATGTGGTTGTCTTTAATGCCTAACCCATAAACTATCGTGGCAGTTCGATAAGAGACATCATGGTATGCATCATATCCAATAGGGTGCAACTATGATGTTCGGACACACCATCACACTATGGTGTTCCAGGCGGTATTAATTGTGAAACAATTTCCACAATGTCTTAATTGTGTGCCAAAACTCGTAACTCAGATACTCATCTCTATGATCATATCATAGACATTTTATCCTCTTGTCACGACGATCTTTCTACTTCACACTGAAATTACTTGAACCTTTCAATAATTCAGACTCGTGATTCATCAAGTAAATATACTCGAATCATCTGTGAAGTAAGAACATAATGATATTCACTGCATGCCTCGGCACTCATTGGACTGCACACATCAAAATGTGTTGCTTCCAACAAGTTGCTATCTTGTTCCATTTTACTGAAACCGAGGCTTTTCAGTCATCTTGCCTATGTGGTATGATTTGCATATCTCAAGTGATCCAAAATCAAGTGAGTCCAAACGATCCATCTGCATGGAGTTTCTTCATGCGTATACACCAATAGACATGGTTCGCATGTCTCAAACTTTTCAAAAATGAGTGAGTCCAAAGATCCATCAACATGGAGCTTCTTCATGCGTTTTAAACCAATATGACTAACATGGCAGTGCCACCAGTAAGTGGTACTATCATTACTATCTTTTGGCATGAAAATGTGTATCACTACGATCGAGATTCAATCAACCATTCAGGTTTAATGCTAATCTTGATGGTAGAGGGAGCGTGCGATGTTTGATTACATCAAACTTGGAAACACTTCCAACATATATCGTCAGCTCACTTTTAGCTAGTCTCCGTTTATTCCGTAGCTTTTATTTCGAGTTACTAACACTTAGCAACCGAACTGGTATCTAATACCCTGGTGCTACTAGGAGTACTAGTAAAGTACACATTAACATTATGTATATCCAATATACTTCTATCGACCTTGCCAGCCTTCTTATCTACCAAGTATCTAGGGTAATTCTGCTCTAGTGGTTATTCCCCTTATTACAGAAGCACTTAGTCTCGGGTTTGGGTTTTACCTTGGGTTTCTTCACTAGAGCGGCAGCTGATTTGCCGTTTCATGAAGTATCCCTTCTTGCCCTTGCCCTTCTTGAAACTAGTGGTTTCACCAACCATCAACAATTGATGCTCCTTCTTGATTTCTACTTTCGCGGTGTCAAACATCGCGAATACCTCAAGGATCATCATATCTATCCCTGATATGTTATAGTTCATCACGAAGCTCTAACAGCTTGGTGGTAATGACTTTGGAGAACCATCACTATTTCATCGGGAAGATCAACTCCCACTCGATTCAAGCGATTGTTGTACTCAGACAATCTGAGCACAAGTTCAACAATTGAGCTTTTCTCCCTTAGTTTGCAGGTTAAGAAAGTCATCGGAGGTCTTATACCTCTTGACATGGGCACGAGCCTGAAATCCCAATTTCAGCCCTCAAAACATCTCATATGTTTCGCGATGTTTCAAAAACGTCTTTGGTGCCTCAACTCTAAACCGTTTAACTGAACTATCACGTAGTTATCAAAACGTGTATGTCAGATGTTCGCAACAACCACAGACAACGTTCGAGGTTCAGCACACTGAGCGGTGCATTAAGGACATAAGCCTTCTATGAAGCAATGAGGACAATCCTCAGTTTACGGACCTAGTCCGCATAATTGCTACTATCAACTTTCAACTAATTTTTCTCTAGGAACATATCTAAACAGTAGAACTATAGCGTGAGCTACGACATAATTTGCAAAAACCTTTTGACTATGTTCAGGATAATTAAGTTCATCTTATGAACTCCCACTCAAATAGACATCCCTCTAGTCATCTAAGTGATTACATGATCCGAGTCAAACTAGGCCGTGTCCGATCATCACGTGAGACGGACTAGTCATCATCGGTGAACATCTTCATGTTGATCGTATCTTCTATACGACTCATGTTCGACCTTTCGGTCTCCGTGTTCCGAGGCCATGTCTGTACATGCTAGGCTCGTCAAGTTAACCCTAAGTGTTTCGCGTGTGTAAATCTGTCTTACACCCGTTGTATGTGAACATTAGAATCTAACACCCGATCATCACGTGGTGCTTCGAAACACGAACTGTCGCAACGGTGCACAGTTAGGGGAGAACACTTCTTGAAATTGTTGTAAGGGATCATCTTATTTACTACCGTCGTTCTAAGCAAATAAGATGTATAAACATGATAAACATCACATGCAATCAAATAGTGACATGATATGGCCATCATCACTTTGCTCCTTTTGATCTCCATCTTCGGGGCTCCATGATCATCATCGTCACCGGCATGACACCATGATCTCCATCATCATGATCTCCATCATCGTGTCTTCATGAAGTTGCCTCGCCAACTATCACTTCTACTACTATGGCTAACGGTTAGCAATAAAGTAAAGTAATTATATGACGTTTAAGTTGACACGCAGGACACAAATAAATTAAGACAACTCCTATGGCTCCTGCCGGTTGTCATACTCATCGACATGCAAGTCGTGATTCCTATTACAAGAACATGATCAATCTCATACATCACATATATCATTCATCACATCCTTTGGCCATATCACATCACATAGCATACCCTGCAAAAACAAGTTAGACGTCCTCTAATTGTTGTTTTGCATGTTTTACGTGGCTGCTATGGGTTTCTAGCAAGAACGTTTCTTACCTACGCATGAACCACAACGTGATATGCCAATTGCTATTTACCCATCATAAGGACCCTTTTCATCGAATCCGATCCGACTAAAGTGGGAGAGACAGACACCCGCCAGCCACCTTATGCAACTAGTGCATGTTTGTCGGTGGAACCGGTCTCACGTAAGCGTACGTGTAAGGTTGGTCCGGGCCGCTTCATCCCACGATGCCGCCGAATCAAGATAAGACTAGTAACGGCAAGCATAGAACAATATCGACGCCCACAACTACTTTGTGTTCTACTCGTGCAAAGAATCTACGCAATAGACCTAGCTCATGATGCCATTGTTGGGGAACGTAGCAGAAATTCAAAAATTTTCCTACGTATCACCAAGATCTATCTATGGAGAGACCAGCAACGAGTAGAAGGAGAGTGCATCTACATACCCTTGTAGATCGCTAAGCGGAAGCGTTCAAGTGAACGGGGTTCATGGAGTCGTACTCGTCGTGATTCAGATCACCGATGATCCTAGTGCCGAACGGACGGCACCTCCGCGTTCAACACATGTACAGCTTGACGATGTCTCCCACGCCTTGATCCAGCAAGGAGAGAGGGAGAGGTTGAGGAAGACTCCATCCAGCAGCAGCACAACGGCGTGGTGGTGATGGAGGAGCGTGGCAATCCTGCAGGGCTTCGCCAAGCACCTACGGGAGAGGAGGAGGTGTCACGGGAGGGAGGGAGGCGCCAAGGGCTCAGGTATGGATGCCCTCCCTCCCCTCCACTATATATAGGGGCAGGGGAGAGGGGGGAGGCGCAGCCTTGCCCCTTCCTCCAAGAAAGGTGTGCGGCTAAGAGGGGGGGAGGAGTCCATCCTCCCCAAGGCACCTCGGAGGTGCCTTCCCCCTTTAGGACTCTCCCCTTTTTCCTATATCTTGGCGCATGGGCCTCTAGGGGCTGGTGCCCTTGGCCCATGTAGGCCAAGGCGCACCCCCTACAGCCCATGTGGCCCCCCGGGGCAGGTGGCCCCACCCGGTGGGCCCCCGGGACCCTTCCGGTGGTCCCGGTACAATACCGATGACCCCGAAACTTGTCCCGATGGCCGAAACAGGACTTCCTATATATAAATCTTTACCTCCGGACCATTCCGGAACTCCTCGTGACGTCCGAGATCTCATCCGGGACTCTGAACAACATTCATTAACCACATACAAGCTTCCTTTATAACCCTAGCGTCATCGAACCTTAAGTGTGTAGACCCTACGGGTTCGGGAGACATGCAGACATGACCGAGACATTCTCCGGTTAATAACCAACAGCGGGATCTGGATACCCATGTTGGCTCCCACATGTTCCACGATGATCTCATCGGATGAACCACGATGTCAAGGACTCAATCGATCCCGTATACAATTCCCTTTGTCTAGCGGTATTTTACTTGCCCGAGATTCGATCGTCGGTATACCGATACCTTGTTCAATCTCGTTACCGGCAAGTCTCTTTACTCGTTCCGTAACACATCATCCCGTGATCAACCCCTTCGTCACATTGTGCACATTATGATGATGTCCTACCGAGTGGGCCCAGAGATACCTCTCCGTTTACACGGAGTGACAAATCCCAATCTCAATTCGTGCCAACCCAACAGACACTTTCAGAGATACCCGTAGTGTACCTTTATAACCACCCAGTTACGTTGTGACGTTTGGCACACCCAAAGCACTCCTACGGTATCCGGGAGTTGCACAATCTCATGGTCTAAGGAAATGATACTTGACATTAGAAAAGCTTTAGCATACGAACTACATGATCTTGTGCTAGGCTTAGGATTGGGTCTTGTCCATCACATCATTCTCCTAATGATGTGATCCCGTTATCAACGACATCCAATGTCCATGGTCAGGAAACCGTAACCATCTATTGATTAACGAGCTAGTCAACTAGAGGCTTACTAGGGACATGGTGTTGTCTATGTATCCACACATGTATCTGAGTTTCCTATCAATACAATTCTAGCATGGATAATAAACGATTATCATGAACAAGGAAATATAATAATAATCAATTTATTATTGCCTCTAGGGCATATTTCCAACAAATATATATAACATGTAGAGTAAAAAAGAGATGCAACAAGTGTACAACCTCTTTGGCGAAGCCATATCGATCTCAGCGTGATTGGGTTGGCTGGTGAGGATGCTCCGGCTGACTTTGTTGTCGGAGGAGGGGAAGAAGATCTTAGGCGTCTGGAGATGGAGCCCGAGGTACTGCTCCGCTGTGATGGAGGGTTTCGTCGTTGGAGCAGCTCCGGTGAGTTGTACGACGCCGAGGCTGAAGCAGGACAAGAGAGACAATGATCAATGTTAACCTGAGTGGAATTCTAATAGCATCTCCAATACATGACATAAAATACATAACCACAAAGTGCTAAATGTAAAATACATCAGCCGCTCATCTCTCAGCTTAACTATCGAAACTGAATTTAACTGTCGAAACTGAACTTAACTGTCGAAACTGAACTTAACTGTCAAAACAGAATTTTGCTGTCGAAACTGAATCTTGCTGTCGAAACTGAACGCACTAGCAAGGTGAGGCTACACATCTGTCGACTGACTTTTTCATCTCTGGTCAGTCGATTTTGCAGTCGTTGGATACGAAATCAAGAGCCTGCGGTTCATCTTCAACCTCCACCCCCCTGAGCCGCCAGCCACCACCGGCTAAACAGCAGCCCCCCGCCGCCCGCGGCCGGCGGTGAGCCACCCCGCCCGCCCTGAAAACACTCCCCACCGCCGGTCCGCCGCCGCCCCGGCCATCCCACTAGGCCCCCCCATGCCAAACTTTTTCTCCGGCGATCCCCACGCCACCGCCCCGCCAACGCCCCTCCACCACCGGCGACCACCGCCCCCACCCTGAACCCTAAGATAGATAGTGGGGTACCTCTCCAGCGATCCCCCCT
>NC_057795.1:160847719-160850653 GCF_018294505.1 Triticum aestivum | reverse complement strand
GATTCAGTCGACTGAAGTGTAGCTAAATCGGAGCAGCATCGCAGGCAAGAGCAAGAGCGAGAGTAGCAGCGCGAGCAAGAGCAATAGCAAGAGCAGACCAGGCAGGGGACCGAGAGCAAGAGCAGAGCAGCAACGCGAGCAAGAGCTAAAGCAGCAGCAGCTCCTACTGATGTGGACGTTGCCGCCGAGGGAGAGACGTCGTGGAGGAAGTGGCCGGTGACGCCGCCGTGGATGGAGGCACGCCGTGTCAACTCGGGACCGAGCGCCGGCAGCACCGTGAGATCGAATCAAGAAGAAAATGTTGTGATTAGTGTACAACCTCTTTGGTGGCGCCGATTAGGCCGCAGCTTCATCCGAGGAAACGGTGATGATGATGCTCTTCCGATGGTGCAGGTGAAGACGGTGGTGTGGGAATGGAGGTGGCGCGAAAGACAAGGGGAACATCAGGGCAGCTCCTTGGAGGTGGAGGACGGGGTGGCTGAACCGGCGGGACGACGAGATAGACGATGGATCCTCATCCGGTACGGTGGATGAGGGACGTCGAGGTGTTGCTATGGACGACGTCATCGGGGAAGAGGCTCCGGCTGGGTGGCGGACGGAGTAGGGTGTGGGGTTTCGTCGCGGGTTTTCTGGCCTCGGTGTACGAATGGGTGGGCGGATGGGATGGCAGTGGGGAACCATGGCTTAGGGACGCGCTGGTCCGAAATGTGGGGTAAGTTATGAAAGTACCCCCACCGATTTGAGGTGGATCTTTCGGTTTAGGGCTACCACGGGCATTTCACGTGTCGGGATTTCACAAGAGGTGGGAGTTTTCACGCGTGTTGTAATTTCGGAATAGCAAGGCGCGGGTTGAGATGGAGGGAGTTGTCGGAGCACGACGAGACAAAGATATATCTTAAATATTTCGGGCTAACAAGGCGTGGGTTGAAATTTCGGACAAGCCTAACGTGTACTGTACCAAATCAATGCACACTACAAATGTCATTCAAAACTTTGAATTCATGTTATGTTCAATTAAAATATTTCGCTACATGTATAATGCATGCAACCTACTACTCAAATGAACGTTTTAGTGCATTCCAAACGTATATACTACCGCTTCAATATGAACTAAATTTGAATTCGTTTCTCTATTTGAATAAGATCTATAGTAATGATTGTTGTGAAGTCAAAGCATTTGAATTCGTTTCTCTGTTTTAATAAGATCTACAATCATCATTATTGTCAAGTTAAACCATCGTTTGTGTATTATCTTCACAGCACACCACATGATTAGTCTCGAGTTACATATGAACTATGTGTACTATATGAATTCGAACTCGATTTTTTTAATCCACTTTGTTTTCATTTCAAATCACATTACATTTCTAGCTCTAGCTAGATCTTCATAATCTAAACCATGTCTCATATGTATAATGTGTTTATCACATTATGTATGGTGCCCCGCCCCCTACGCCTACAAGTATTTAGATGTGAGTTGCAAACACCACACATTACCACAAATTCAAATAAAATGTGAGAATGTTCGATATATAGTATTGTTTAGACTGTTCGATATTTAGTTGTAAGCTGCAAATGCCACACATTATCACAAATTCAAAGAAAAAGTGAGATCGTTTGATGTATAGTATGGTTTAGATTGTTCGGCATTTAGCTGTGAGTTGCAAACGCCATGCATTATCACATTATGGTATAACATGTGCACATCACGTGTATCACCGCTATATTCGTGCATGCAATGTTTAAAACACTATGATCTCCTATTCAAATAAATGAATCCGCTTTCATATCAAATTATGATCTTTGTTAGTCTCTTACACCCACACAATCCTCTAACCTTTGTAGCTACCACTAACTTTCTCTCGTGCATGCACACGCCCTCCCCCTCCCTCGGCATTCTATCCACCGGGCACATTCTTTTTTTTTCTTTAGGTCGTTCTCCCAGAGTCTCCACAACTCCTTTCCGACACACACCGATCGATAAACATCTCCAGTGATGCCTGCCTACACCATACACACACACCTTCAATCTCCTCCTTAATGTGTCCTTGCCTCGTGTCTCTCATACGGTCACACACACGTGTAAACTCTCGCCCCTCTTTTCATCGATCTCACAACCGCACACTCCTCCCCCTACCTAGCTAGTAGCTGGGCCTCTCGCACCACCTCCTAGCTCCATTCTCTCTGTCTATCTGTCTCGCTGGGCCTTATTTGCCTCTAACAAATGGACGTACACCGACCGATCTCTCGCTATACATGTAGCTAGCTAGGTCCTTATAACTCGTTTTTACCCACGCGTCAATCGATCTACCTCATTAGTTGTGTCTCTCCCTTCCTCCGAGAAACAAAAATTGATCTACTAATCTAGTTAGGTTTGCTTACCAAACACACGGTTCCCCTTCATCATCCATGGATGCGTCCCGACAGATCTATCACGCACAGGCACACATAGAAACACATCCCCACTCTTATTGGTAACATTGCAGTTCCACCCTCAGTTTGTCTAGTAGGCATGTCCCACCATCTCCGAGAAGCAACTCCATCACCCATCCAGCACTCTACCCCTCTCCCTCCCTCTCTCTCTCCTCTCTCTCTTTGTCCCATCATATTTCCCGTCCTTCAGTTATGTATGGATGTCGACCGATCTCCCTCAAGACATAGCTGGGTCTCTCCTTCTCAACACATATACGAGTCGTTCTACCTCTATAGTTAGGCCTCTGCCTACGCCTCCCCCCACCCCTCCCCCCCACACACACCGATACATCGAGTGCTCTAGTCATGTCTCCCTGCCACACACAAACTTGACATGTGCCCTCTAACGTTCTGGTAGGCCAGTCTCCCTATATCTTTGACTTGCACACTCACACAATTTCGATGGCTCTCTTCATTGATCTCGCACCCACCCACTTGATCCTCTCTTTGACTCTATCGATA
>NC_057795.1:160830720-160847385 GCF_018294505.1 Triticum aestivum | reverse complement strand
CCCACCCCCCACCCCCACACCAAAACAAAAAACACTCACGAACGCGGTTTGTATCTCTCACACACACCGACGTAGGTGGGGGACGTGCACGAAGAGAAGAGGTGCATGCACGGCACACGTACTCCCGTCTCTTTCCCAACCACACCCGCGCCGGTACACGGTGGAGCTCATTTCTGTACGAAAAAGGCAGCCCACGTGGTAATTTGGCACGTGTACTGGCTGTCCACTTGGTGGAGGGAGGATCGTCTACCACGGGTGAACAAACAAATTGTGACTTGACACGTTATGTTAAATTAAAAAAAGAGGCAAACCATGTGGGGTCTACCTTAGAGGCAAGGCTCTATACACTGGAGTACTTTTGATGTGTCCCATCAACTCGCAGAACGAGGAGAATCTTGCTTAGTACGCCATCTCCCCGCCCACGGGCGCGGTGGCTCGCAGGATGAGGTGAAGCTTGCTCCGCCGTACGCCCGCTCCCTCGCCCATGAGCGTGGTGGCTCGCAGGACGAGGAGAAAAATTTACTACTCCCTCTGTTTACTCCTCGTCCCTACTACCTTGGTTATAGAGATTATATCATATTGTTTGGAATATATATGTCCTTTAGTAGATTTCAATATGAACTACTAGTACATACTCCAAACACTGATGTATATAGACGTATTTTAGAGTGTAGATTCACTCATTTTGCTCCGTATGTAGCACTCTCCCTCGCCCGTTGACCCTCGCCCACGTGGTGGACGTGCAGCAATTCATTCAGTCTCATATAGCTAGAACGATATATACTGCACTACCATTATTGCTCGACTTCCCGAAGAGGCGAAGAGCCAATCGCAAGGTTAATATTTTGGAGATGCAAAGCGCAAGGTTATAGGAGAACGAGTAGTAGGTGCCGCGTCATTTATAAATAAAGTTTTTTTTTCTTCAGTGGCACGTACGCAATATGATAGGTTCAAATGGAGAGAAAAGGAAACCTCTCCACTATATACATAGTCAGGATGGGCCAGCCTACACGGTTGCTTGCTGGGGTTGCTCTCTTCACACTCTCTTGCACAAAACGACTGTGGCCACATATCTAACATCCCGGCGGATCACGTCCGCTTGGGGAAGGGGTGGATGCTTAGTGTAGATGCGGTGTCCGTCACCGACGGTGAAAACCCACTGTCGGCACGTCCCGATCAGGGGTCCCCGCTGTTCTAACTCACAAAGCCAGTGAGGATGCCTTCGTCCCTTGCTCACTACCATGACATGGGAAGTTGCTGCCTCCCGCCGCCCTCCTCAAGGTTGAGCTACGTCCCTCAGGTACAACTCCCTTTACAGCTGGCTTGCACCACTGCTCCAGCTGCCCACATCACTCCCTGTGGATATTTCTCTACTTCTTTGGCCCGCACATACCTCTACTGGCTTCTACATACTGTTTTTGTGATGAGTTTATGTCTCATCAACTAGTCCCAGTAATCTTATTCTAATCAAGCTTCTTCAATTTCTTTGCCACAAGGATGCTCATCTCGATTTTGGTGAAACTACACAAAATGATCCGATGGTCAAAAGGTTGCAAACTTCATTTATTAGGAAGCTCGAACGTTGCCAGCAAATTGAAGCCTGCTCAGGGTTCACGGTTCAAGGGCTAGGGACTGCATGGATCATTTTTTTCTTTAGCTGCCTTTGTTCCAAAATAAGTGTTAACTTTAGTAGTAGTACAACTTTGTACTAAAGTTTGCACAAAGTTGAGACACTTATTTTGGAACGGAGGGAGTAGATATTTGCTATGATCTGTCAATCATTGAGATGCAATAGCATGCATGTTAGTCTCCTTTGTATTTGATGAAATGTTGCAACAGGCAACCTTGGACGCAAGATACATGTAACAGAAGCTGGAAGCTTCATAGCATTGTACAAATTTATCTCACTGATAAATTACAGTACGTACTATACTAGTACTTCCTCCGTTCCTAAATATAAGTCTTTGTAGAGATTTCACCATGAACCACATGCGGATGTATATAGATGCATTTTAAGTGTAGATTCATTCGTTTTGTTCCGTATGTAGTTCACCTAGTGGAATCTCTACAAAGACTTATCTACTAGTAATAGCTAGCCCCCACTACTAGGAATTCTCTATCCTCTCCTTGAGCCACATCATCAAAATTAATGTAGCCGTTAGATGAACTAAATCAGTTCATAATAGCCGTCTGATCTAGACGTTGAGAGGCTCCGCACTAAGCCACATGCAAGCATGTAGAAATGCCGTGACATGCATGTGAGTGGGTTTTAAATCACATCAACATGTCTGCATGCAAGCATGCACCGGTAGCATGCATGTAAGTGAGCTTTTAAGTCCCATTAACATGCCAAAAAGAAAAATATAATCCCATTATGCAGTAGGAGTTGGCTGATCTTTTTTTCCTTATGTGGGATGATCTAAATGATGATGGGAGTTTATTTAGTTTGGCTACCACATTTGTCATGCGGTTATAGAGTTTTTTTTAGTTCTATGAAATCGATAATTTTGCGCAGAGAGATATACGGCTATTCCGTGGCAACGCGCGGGGACTCATCTAGTAATATTTAGGAATGGTGGGAGTACTATGTAAAGAGTTAGGTGTCGCACGGTGATAGTGTGAGGTGGGCCATGTAATCACTGAGCCTGCGTGTTTTCACTGCTCTTGCACTCCTTCGCTGTAAGAATGCAGAAAATTGTAATCTAGTAGTAGTACCTCCTTTCGCCGAAAGCGTGGGACATCCAACAGTCCTACCACCTCAGTCATAAAGACCAATGAGCCGTCAAATCACATAGACCCAGCAGTAAGTTGGACGGACGAAGCAACCATCACTCTTGCGCCAGTGAGAGGTCGCGTCCGCTCTGCCCGTGCATGAATGCGGCATTGATTCTTTGGAGCGGCGCTGACCGTTTCGGGCGGGAAGCGCGCGTGGGCGATCGAGGGGCTTTGGGTGGGCCAGGCTGGTCAGGAGCGGGCGTGGCAGCTGTCCACATGTCCCTACCGGACACGCCCGGAAACGAGAGGATGCACCGACTCTCGCGGCTAAAATCGTACACTACACACCATCTCTCTGTAGGAGTAGGTCGATCTGTCGCTCTCTCTAACACATACATGCTGTTAAACACATACACGCACACGCACGCACCTTGGTCCGATTGCACCTTCTAACGTAACTTATTACACCTAGACAGAGGGAGTAGTAAGTATACCAGATACGGTGGCACACTGACTTAAGTCGAATACAAGTGCCCAAAATTTGTGTGCATGTTATAATAAGGATTCAGTTAAAATAGTACGTGAGTGAACAGAGGGATCAATTGGACAGTGTTCCCGAGTAGTAGCAAGATGTGTGAGGTAAGATACACCGCTGACGCTTTTAATTTTTCTTATTAATTTGTGTGTTTCACCCTCTGACTGGTGGGACCCAACATACTACGTGGAGAGAGGTAATGTGACTAAGGCTGCATTATTTCTGCACCACTGTGGATAGTCTTACCACCAAAGCCACATGACACGATTATCATTGAAATCCCAATGACTCACACACACACAAAAAAAACAGCATGCTTGTCACACGAATGCAGGAATGTATAAAAGGTTATTTTCCTCTCGTTGAACATAACGGGATGGTTGTGTAGCTGGTTAGCCTATTCGCTCATCAAACTTGAGGTCTCGGGTTCGATAACTACACTTGAGCATAATTTGTGCCAGGAGGATTCTTTGACTGGTCAAAATGGATGGATACGGAGCTATACAATCTCGTAGTGACCGTATAATCACCTCATCACGTATAAGCTATAGCCTCGACACTTGTTTTCTAGGGTTTGCACGCTTCACACACACACACACTCTCTCTCTCTCTCTCCAGTATATATATACATGCTGGAGCCTCAACGCTTGTAGTTGCTCTCTTCACACTCTCTCGCCCTCTCCAGATCTAAACAAGACTTCGTTGGCCTCTCACTCCCCTCACTGCTGCTCAAAGAGCCGGCAGGATCCGTCCACCGGGAAGGGAAGGAGGCTTAACAATGTTGCCGTCGGCGAGGGTGGGAATCCACTACCAGCGCAGTTGTTCACTTTCACCCAGCGGCGGCGCGGGAGGGCCTCCGACCCCTTCTTCTTCGTTGTTGTCCCGTCTCCCACCGAACCACGCCCCAAGAACCTTAAGGTATAATTTACTTACTCCACATGCATTGCTCTAGCTGCATGTATACCATGAATCTAGGATGTGGTTCAAAGAGGAAAGGAGTGGGGGAAAGTAGTGGGAAAAGTTGTATATAGCATGAATCTAGGACATGGTTCAAAGAGGAAATGAAGGGGGAAGTTGTATAGCATGAATCTAGGACGTGGTTCAAAGAGGAAAGGAATGGGGGAAAGTAGTGGGGAAAGTTGTATCGCATAAATCTAGGACGTGGTTCAAAGAGGAAAGGAAGGGGCGAAAGTACTAGTTCAAAAAGGAAAGGAAGGGACAAGGCTGTAGAGTTTGAGCAGGACTAGATTTGCTACGCTCACATAGGGAAAGGTGTCTAAAGATAACAAAACTGGGACCAACACAAATATGCTCCTTGGTTGTTTGTTCTTTGTTGCAACAGACTGTGCATGACCACAGTACATCGGTAGATGCACATGGTACTGGTGCATCCACTGTCCCGTGCAACTCATTAGCTGTTGTTAATCTAAGGCCCTGTTTGGTTAAAAACTCCCTAGTCCCTACCTGCTTGGTTCCAGGGCCTAAACATGGACTAGAAGTTATTAAATGACATGCTAAAAGACCATGTTACCCCTGGTAATGAACTAATAGAGACAAAGTGCGATGCGTGGCAGGGGCAACTGTTGGAAAAAGTCCCAAAAAGACTCCCTCGGGGTCTTCTTTCTTTAGTCCCAAATGCCCACTTTTAGTCCCTAAAAGTCCCTCCTATTTGGTTTAGATGGGACTGACACGGAGTTTTTTAGTCCCTACACCAAAATGTCCCTGTAAACAAACACCCTCTAATAATGCCGCTAGAAAATTGATGCAATGCCACAGTTAAAAGCAAATTACATGTTTAACGAACTTTATTGTTAATATAATCTCTATGTTAATATTAATCAATGCCACCGTTTGAGAAATGCTACTGTCTTGCTTTCTTTCCCATTTAGATAAGGTAGATGCTTCTTTTTGTTGGCTTCTGTGTTGTCCACCATTATTGATCACTAATTGTTTCCTTTGCACCTCTGTGTAAACAGGGTTATCTACTTCACCTCGTTGCCATTGTGACCTTTTGTTGCACTGCACAAAACACTTTTGTTTTAAGAGTGTTTTGTGCAGTTCAACCAAAATGTCACACTGACAATGTTGCTTGATTGCTTGATGTTAGTGGAACTGCACAAGAGGAGATCTTACTTCCTATCCGTGTTGGCAAATTTGGTTCAGATCTTCTTCTTGTGAGTTGTTTGAATTCCGCATCATGAGAGGTCAGTACTAGCCTTCTTTCACATGATTCTACAGTGTGTTTTCATATGTTGTGCTACTTGTATGATGATGTTGCTTGATTTTAATGAATTGCATAAATGGAGACAAGACTTCCAATCTGTATGTGCACCGTAATATCCCATTGAGGTAACATAAGGATATTTCACAACTGTTGGCCTGTATTTTGCCACTTTCATCAAAAAATTAAGTTTAGTACTATACTTGTGCTCCCTAATTGACATGACAAATCTTACATTGAAGGCGAAGCTTGTCTGTTATTGAACCAAGTGATGAAGGGGAAGAACAAGCGGAAGAAAAGCAAAAATCAACTCCCGATGCTGTAATGAAGCACTGGAACTGTGATGACACAAGTAATGATATAGTTTTGCATCTTAATTTATTGCTATGGCTGGAACGAGCAATTTTTTTGCCACTGATTTGATGCCACTCTTAATGTAATACGTAATTATCTCTACTTGTGCAAACAGGGATCTTCTTTGAAGATACGATATATTTTAGTGGAACTGCACAAGAAGATGTATATAGTAAGCATGGCCACCACCGTAGATAGCAACAGATGGTTCCGGAGAAGTGCTTCATCTGTATGCTCTACACAATAAGCCTCCCGACAAAGGTTGGTACTCGCCCACTGATTTCATCCATATGATTGAGCTTTGTCATCTCTATTGGTGTTGTGCTACTGTTTAGATACTGTCATGAAAAAGTGGTATTGTCCTTGAGAAGTGCTTCATATATGTTGTTTTAAATATTTCATTTCCTCTTTTTCGAGCAAACAGGGATGCTAGCATTTAGTATTCCTCTTGTCTTTGCACAACAGGATCATCTTCCTCTGAAGAAGAATATGGAGTACGTGAAGTGACTAGTTCCGCTTATGCCAGGATGAAGAGGCCCTGTCTATCTTCTCATCAGAAGGAGCAGTTGAAGGATGGTTACATTACTCCCCACGACCAAACTAACTTCAGCTCAGAAGGACTGACAAATCTCCATTTTTTTGCTATGATGCGCGAGTACAATGTTGTTCTAGGATTCTTTCTGGTGAGTTCCATTTTTCTAAAAGTGTGCTCTACATGGACCATGTAGGTGCCTGTTTAAACTGTCAATTCATAGTACAGTTTGCTTTATACTAATCACTTTTTTGTATTTGTGCAAACAGGGGTGCTCAGCTTGATTTCAATGGGAACTGTGCAAAATGTTCATGAATACATCAAATCATTCATTTCAGCCACAAGAAAGGAGGTGCCTATAAGTTCAAGGAGTTGCAACATATAAGGGCGAAATCATACAAGCTACGCGCGAATTTGGTTGATTTTGGTGGAATTGCACAAAAAGAACAGCTGGTTTATTTAGCACGAGGTGCCATGTCAATGTCCGAACTGATGGCAAACCCTGCCCATTCCACAATCGTAGGCATTTGATATTTTGGAATGGGCAACCTTGTCAAATTTTGCTCATTGATTTTAGCAATACATGTGTTTGATATTTTCAAATGGGACGCCCTTTGCTGTCAGCAGCGTTGATCATTTTTTTCTTTATTCTTTAGTTGTGAAGTAAATATTGCCTCTGACATGTGAGTCGCTGAGATGCATAATCATCGATTGTTTTGAATGTTCTCTATGAATTGTCAGCCCTGTGTGTTTGATTGCAATGTACAGAAACGCTAAAAAACTTCTCAAACTCTTTGTACTCCTTCTGTTCCTTTTTACTTCGCACATTGTGAAAGTGCATACTTTTTTGTATAAGATTGGTCAAAGTAGAGATACTTTGACTGCAGACAAAACTTGTATGCAGACTAGAAAGGACCAGAGGGAGTACATGTGAAACTGCTGCAAACGAGGTGATCACCCTGGGAATAATGCTAGTACGCATTGTTTTGCATGTTCATCCAATGCTAGTGATACACAAATTCGAACTAATCGAAATAAATCCATTCGTACACGGTCGTATTTCATATAAACATGTCGGATTTCATTACATTTCATACATTCTTCAACTAAAAAGGGGTGCGCTGGAGGTAAAATTAATTAACCGAAGCTACCCACCTGTGTCTCGCTGAGCCGAACAGAAGCTTCAGTGACTTAACTGCAGGTGCAGTTGCGTAACTGACATGTGGTATGTTGGGCCCACGTGTCAGTCAGCCAACTGCACCAGCAGTTAAGTAGAAGCAGTGTTCTTCTCCACAGCTCTCCGACTCCATGTCGCCGCCAAGAAGCTAACCGGCCGTCAATGGTCAACCCTCCTAGCTTGGCTTCAACCGGAGGGTAGCCGTTGTGGCCTTACTCCGACCCGAGCGGCGGTGACCTACCATGTTCTACTCTTCCTCGTTTTCTGTGTGGTGCGGCCTCGTTGGCAGTGGGGCGGGGCCTCGGCGGAGCCGGCGATGTCCTCTATCTCGTTGCCGGCGGGCGGTGCCTCGGTGGAGCGGTGGAAATCCTCCCCCATGTTGCCGGCAGGGTGGGGCCTTGGCTGAGCCGGCGATGTCCTCTACCTCGTTGTTGGCAGGGTGGGGCCTCGGCAGAGCCGGCGGTGTCCTCTGCCTCGTTATTGGCGCTGCGGGGCCTCGGCGGAGCAGTGCCTCGTCGACGCCAGCAGAGCAGGGACTCGTCGGAGCCGGCATTGTCCTCTGCCTCGTCCTCGATCTCGCCAAACAGCGCCTCGCTCGCTTCATCGCCCTCTTTGTTAGCCTCTTTGTAGGCGGCCGCAGCCTCCGCCACCCGCATGCGGTACCGCCAGCGCTTGAGGTGGCCCTTGTGGGCGGAGCGGTACGAGTCGAGCAGCGCCTCCTGCTCCGCCCGCTCTGCGGCGATATGCTCCTCCGCCTGCATGTGCTCCTGGAGGAGATGATGGTTGTAGGCGGTGTCGGCCTGCACCTCCCGGAACTGCTCCTCACGCATCTGCCTCACCGTGTCCATATATTGGGCATGGGCCTCGCCGATGGTCATGGTGCAATGCACCGGCGAGGATGGCACGAAGGAGGGGGTTGGCGCCAGATCGTCGACTACCATGTTCTCCATTGGGACGTCATCGTCCTTCGGCTGCCAGCCGGTCGGCAGCAGTGGCTGCCATCTCCTTGTGGTCCATTGTCCGCCGGTCCCGAAGAGCGTTGGAGCGCGAGGAAGCCATGGTGGGTAGTAGTGGTGTGGACAGGAGAAAGGGAATGGAAGCGGATGACTGCGGCTATGGCCGGCGCAGCAGTTTATATAGCAATGGTGGGCAGCGGAGGGATGGACGTGTGGCACCGAAGTAGCCGCCTCGGCAACCACATATCATTAATGTGGGCGGCAGATGGATGGACGGACGGCACTTGTGTCATTTGAAGGCAGAGCAATCGCCTGCACCGGGAAGCAGGGCGGGCGGCGCTGACTGTTTCGGGCGGAAAGTGCGCACGGGCGAGGAGATGACTTTACTTGGAGAGGATGACAATGGGGACCCACCAGAGCCATAGCCTCACGTACGCAAGTGCCTCCTTATTCTGTTACCCCATGCCGTGAGTTGCTATCCGACTGAAAAGATTTATGGTGTGGTGGAATACTTTTTATAGTTTTTATAGTTATGAACATGCCGTGAACATAAATTTCACCAATCAAGGTAGATGGCGAGTGGTGGAATACTTTTTATAGTTTTGCAAAAGCACCTAATTAATGCTCTTATTATCCTCAAAAAATTATGTTTATCAATGCATTAATTGCAATGCATGCATGCATAAAGTACATGCATTGGTCAATTTTCTCTTAATACTTGCATGCAATGATTTAATGCACCTTGGAATCTGAACATGTGATGGAAAACAACCAAATTGAGCCTTATAAAATGGAAAAACTAAAATTTTGAGATAAGCCCTATAAACTGGAAAGGAGGGAGTACATAGGTTGACAATGGTGTGGGACCGTGATGTCAGGAAACCAGGAGGAAGCAAAATAAATTATAGTTATATATATATATATAATAAGGAGGCACTTGCGTACGTGAGGCTATGGCTCTGGTGGGTCCCCATTGTCATCCTCTCCAAGTAAAGTCATCTCCTCGCCCGCGCGCGCTTTCCGCCCAAAACAGTCAGCGCCGCCCGCCCTGCTTCTCGGTGCAGGCGATTGCTCCGCCTTCAAATGAAACAAGTGCCATCCGTCCATCCATCTGCCGCCCACATTAATGATATGTGGTTGCCGAGGCGGCTACTCCGGCGCCACACGTCCATCCCTCCGCTGCCCACCATTGCTATATAAACTGCTGCGCCGGCCATAGCCGCAGTCATCCGCATCCGTTCCCTTTCTCCTGTCCACACCACTACTGCCCAGCATGGCTTCCTCGCGCTCCAGCGCTCTTCAGGACGGGTGGACGATGGACCACAAGGAGATGGCAGCCATTGCTGCCGACCGGCTGGCAGCCGGAGGACGATGACGTCCCAATGGAGAACATGGTAGTCGACGATCTGGCGCCAACCCCCTCCTCCGTGACATCCTTGCCGGTGCATTGCACCATGACCATCAGCGAGGCCCATGCCCAATATATGGACACGGTG
Organism: Triticum aestivum; assembly: GCF_018294505.1. Taxonomy (NCBI): domain Eukaryota; kingdom Viridiplantae; phylum Streptophyta; class Magnoliopsida; order Poales; family Poaceae; genus Triticum; species Triticum aestivum. The sequence goes on along the minus strand of NC_057795.1, from coordinate 160,837,399 downwards.
AGGCAGATGCGTGAGGAGCAGTTCCGGGAGGCGCAGGCCGACGCCGCCTACAACCATCATCTCCTCCAGGAGCACATGCAGGCGGAGGAGCAGATCGCCGCAGAGCGGGAGGAGCAGGAGGTGCTGCTCGACTCGTACCGCTCCGCCCGCAAGAGCCACCTCAAGCGCTGGCGGTACCGCATGCGGGTGGCGGAGGCTGCGGCCGCCTACAAAGAGGCTAACAAAGAGGGCGATGAAGCGAGCGAGGCGCTGTTTGGCGAGACCGAGGACGAGGCAGAGGACGAGGCAGAGGCTAACAAAGAGGATATAAAAAGTATTCCACCACTCGCCATCCACCACTCGCCTGTGTATGTGGCCACATGCCGTGAGTTGCTATCCGACTGAAAAGATTTATGTGCACTAGGATCTCCATGTACTGAACATGCTAAAAAAGATATCTCATATATATTCACCCCCCCCCATGTTTGTCTCTTGTTGTATTTCAAGCCACCACTATCATTTGCATTTTTTGTCTGATGGTCCACGTCTTATAAGTGTGCACTCTAAAATATAGAATTTTATGCAGTACCAGCAAACACTAATTAAGTGCGAACTTCTCCTTTACATGCACCTAAAAAACTATGTATTTTTTTAAAGTAATCTGGGAGTTCAAAGATTATAGTCCAGAGAGTTCAATCATTGGATTTTGGGAAGAATTCATCTTACTGATAAATAATGAATAGAGAAAAAAAATACAAAATAGGTTTTGGGTCAGTACTAAATAGGTTAGGAATTGTTTGGCGTTGGTGGGGTGTTGGTCCATGGGTTGAGCTATGAAGCTGAACTTGTTGTGATGCCTCTGAAGTCTACCTCTTTCCTGTAGGTGTTGATCCTGGTGCTTGTCGCCATTGATGAGGAAAGATAGTCGGTCTTTGAAGGGGTAAGTGACCTTGCTATTACTGGGATGCTATTCAACATGGGGAATTGATCTCCCTTGAGGTGCACTGTAGAGAGATATATGCTCCTACCACTTTTGGATTTATTTTGACCAACCACTGACCTGAGAATTAGACATGGTGCTCAGTGTATTCTCTCAACCTTGGTTGTTCTTGCAATGCTTATAAGCTTGACATCTTTGATGAATCCAGCCCGAACTGAAGCCTGTCGGCGAGTCGGGCGTTGGGCCAACTGCTGCCGTCTGTCTACCTCCTTCCCCGGTGAGCCCATGCTCTTCTGCACTTGATGCTTGAGCCGCCTGCACTTCTTTTCTCTGTTTGAAAATTCCCAAAGCATCAGTACTTTGTATTAGGATACACCATGTTAGTTATACAAATTTCCATTATGCTTGTATGTCCAAAAATGTGTACAGTTACTGCTTTTGACTTCTTGTAGTGCAGAGAAGTTACCCTGTCATGGGCTGACCTCGAGGCTCCTTCTCCATGTTGACACAATTGCAGGACTAACGTGCTACTGACCACGCAAGCTTCCTCCAGGAGCTCGTGTATAACGATACTGAAAGGAAAAACTGCTCTAGTTTTGAACTTCTTATTCAGTCATGCTATTACTGAGTGAAAATGGAGTGAAAGTGTATTGCAATTGATCTGTCTTAGACCTTGGCAATCCTCTATTTAGCCTGCTTGTTTTTTGGTCTGTAATTCAAGAACTTTGAGCTTCCTATTCGGTTTTTTGTTAATTTGGTATGCCCAATACAAACCGTTAAATCTGAAGAGGCTTCTAATAGCAAGAAAATGTACAGTCAGTGTGTTGTATATGCCATTCATGTATGAAAAATGTGCAGTCGGTGTGGTGCAGATGTTATAACTTCTTTCAAAGTTCAAAACAGATGGTACATGAAGTACATGTATTCATATGGGTTCTTGAAAGTTTTGTACAGGAATAGGCCGATGATTTTTTGTGCTATGGATAATATGATTTATGTACATGTATTATATGTGTGGAAACAATTTTTATGAGATGATGAAAAGAAAAATGGTTTGAATTAAAAATATTGATCAGTACGAGTTAAAAACGGTGGTCTGTTCGGAATAAAAACTTAAAATATGATGTGGTTTGTGGAGAGGTTCTGCTCACCGCCGGGTGGCACCATCTCTAGCAGTTCGATAGGGACGCGTCCCTCATTACTACGATGTTGAGGCAGACAGCCGCCCTCTTTGTGACCTGCTGCTATTCCTCATCTTGCACTGGCGGACTGGTGATGCGGGAGCCGCCCACTTCGCTACAACCCCACGTGGATCTCTTTCTTTCTTTTCTCTCAAATTCTTTGAAAAACTTGGTTGCTTGTTCTTGTTAAAAAACACGCCGAGACACGCGACAGCCACCCCAGTTCGGGCGTAGTAAGTACCTCAATACGATTTAAAAATGATGGTCCGTTCGGAATAAAAGAAATGACAGAAATTCAAATTGTAAAGTTCAAGCAAAAAAAGAAACCCCATGAAAATCCTGCTTAGTAAGTACCTCAGTACAAGTCGTAAAATGAGAGAAGTTTAGAACAACGTTGTCAAAAAAATGTCGAGTTAAAAAAAAGAAACAAAACAAACACATTTTCTTTTTGAATAAAATATAATTCAGTTCGATGATACAAACCATACAAGTACAGGGACGACGATACAGTAAACCGTTGAAAACTTATGAAAAAAATATTACCCAAAAAACAGAGCAAAGTCTAGTTAGTGAAAACACGCTTAGTATAAACCCATGCAAGCATCAGTACAAGTACCCTTTTTCGGAACCATTCAAAATTACTCTACAAAAAATAGCTCAGTACAAACATACACATATATCAGTACGACTACTCTGTTTTTCAAACAAGAAAACAGCAAGATCCGTCATGCCGTATTCTAAATTACTCTTAAACGGTTACGAAGTAGAACAAACGTTCAACATGACTAAGTTTCGCATTTTCGATAGCTATCCAACGGTATATTATTTGCCATATTTCGACAAACTTTTTAAAAAAATCGTGTTCAGAATCAAATTTGACCGTATTCGAATTCGTTTTTAAACCGTAAGGAATTAGAAAAACATTTCTATACGAAAAAGTTGCGCATTTTCCATAGCTTTCCAACGCCGTATCATTTGTGTCAATCCGACAGACCGTTTGCAAAAAATCGCGAAAATACATTTCGCCCAGAATTTCACCGTTTTTCAAATTACTTTTAAATCATATAGAATTAGAAAAAACAATACATATATGGAAGATGCGGATTTTCACCAGCTTTCCAACCCCATCTTATTTACTCAATTCCGACAAATGGTTTGAAAATTGAGTCCAAAATACGATTCGCGTTTTCGGTTTTGAAAAAACTGGTTTTTTCAAAACTGCTCTTAAACCACAATGATTTTGCAAAAATGTTCAATATACTTGAAATATGGTTGTCAAGAGCTTTCCAACGATATATTACACGCCCCGTTCCGACAAAAAAATTACAAAAAGTTTTTGAACTAAAGAAGACGATCTATTAAACACAACTGAAAGCATCAGTTATATATATATATATAACTATAATTTATTTTGCTTCCTCCTGGTTTCCTGACATCACGGTCCCACTACATTGTCAACCTATGTACTCCCTCCTTTCCGGTTTATAGGGCTTATCTCAAAATTTTAGTTTTTCCATTTTATAAGACTCAATTTGGTTGTTTTCCATCACATGTTCAGATTCCAAGGTGCATTAAATCATTGCATGCAAGTATTAAGAGAAAATTGACCAATGCATGTACTTTATGCATGCATGCATTGCAATTAATGCATTGATAAAAATAATTTTTTGAGGATAACAAGAGCATTAATTAGGTGCTTTTGCAAAACTACAAAAAGTATTCCACCACTCGCCATCTACCTTGATTGGTGAGATTTTTGAATTGAGCACTATAAACCAGAAAGGAGGGAGTAGTCAATGAACAAGAGAATTGCACAAGAAGCGGCCGACAGCTGGGACCAAGCACTTGAGCAGTATTTGTGTTTTTGAGGTGTGAGCACTGCAGAGTTTTTTGATGTTTAGCCCAGATATTAATTTTTCTCCTCTGAACAACAACGAAAATATCACTGCAGGTATTAACTGGGCGGGCTGTGGCCCGTCTAGCCCAGGCCAGATATCTAGCCCAGATATTAATTTTTTTCAAGCTGAAAATGGCTAGCCCAGCTATACTTTTTTTAGGAATACCTAGGCAAGGTCAAATTGTTATTCTCCGCCCCGCTGGGCTGCTAATCTTTCCTAGGAGGGATGCATTAGGCTTAACAAGAAAACGGGCTTGAAGAAATAATAAATGGGATGTATTTATAAAAACTGGGCAGTAACTATAAAAAAATGCACCAAACACCTAATTACTTTATAAAATATTATTTTTGGATATTGAAAATTTTGATTTCATTAATTGTTGCAAGCGCAATGTTTCATTGGATTTTTACGTAATATAAATTTATATTGAAATTGTATTTAATCTGACTAGAAATTTCGGGATAAAAATATTTCGGATCCCATCAAAATGTGGGAAATTTTATTGAATTCTGTTTTGAACGGTTGGTTGAAATGGGTTGTACTTTTAACAAACTGTAAATGCGCTGTAGTAAATTCCATTAGAATTCAAAAATGGGCTACACATTCTTACAAATCTCAAATGGGCTATAAGTTCTCTGCCACACACTTCTGGCCTTACTAAGTTGACGCGTCCCCTAAAAAATAGAGTTGACGCGTATGCAAGGCTTTGTCAACTTATAGTCAACACACGGTTCTAGCAGCAATGGCCGTTGGATGTCCATCCAACGGATGCCATGCTTCTGCTTCAATCTCGGATATTCTAGCTTCACCCACCCAAAAAATGATTCCTCCCCCTGACATCTGGGGCGCACCATTTCAGAAGTTGAACTGTGGGCCTACTAAGTTGACGTACCAAGGGCTTTGTCAACTTAGTCAATATAAACTATTCTAGCTGCAGTGACCGTACGATGTCCATCCAACAGCCGTCGTGCTTCTTCAACCTCTGGTCTTCTTGCTCTAGCCGCCCAAAGCAGCACCGATCGTGCCGCCTACTCCTGCCTCCCGTGGCTGGTTGTGTTGCCGCGGAGGCCTCACCGCCTCCTACTACTCCCACCGCTGGCCAGGTCATCCCACCACTCACCCACGCCCCCTATTGTTCTGCGGCGACGATAGCGCAGCCAAACCAGTGAACCCTTGTACTCCTCTCCGCGTGTGCATCCACTTCCGCGTCTTCCCCGGCTCCGCGTCGTCCCCTTCCTAGGCCTCGCTGTCGTCCACCGCCGTGGTGCTCTCGGCATGGCGTGGTCAACAAGGTCAAGGAACGACTTCCATCGGACGTGGACTGTACGTGGAGAGGCTGACAGCTGGGTCCACGGTAGCTGCAAGGAAGTGCCTCCTTATTACGCACAAAATAATTATTCCTCCACATGACAGCGGGGACCCACCGGATGGGCCACCGTATTTCGTGAAAAAATGATTTGCCCCTGACCGCTAGGACCCACTAGCTACATCTTCGCACGCATGGAATTGCGTCCAAAAAAACGATTCACCCCCCTAACTGCTAGGACCCACCAGCTACATCTTCGCACGCAAGGAAGTGTGTCCGGGAAAAAAACGATTCGCCCCCCTGACTACTGGGACCCACCAGCTACACTTCGCACGCAAGGAAGTGCGTCCGGGCAAAAAAACGATTCTCCCCCTGACTGCTGGGACCCACCAGCTACATGTTCGCACGCAAGGAAGTGCGTCCGGGCAAAAAAACGATTCGCCCCCCTGACTGCTGGGACCCACTAGCTACATCTTCACACGCAAGGAATTGCCTGACAGTCGGGACCCACCTGGTCGAAGTGTACGTGAAGGTGTACATACATATATACTAGTCAATGTAGAGGCGCGCACGTCTCGTAGTAGAGGCGCGCACATAGCATGTACACGTACGTACAGCGGCCAGGGTGCAAGAAAGAAAATACGGCCACGTATGTGTACATACAGGCAGGGTCTCGAACGCCTACTCACGCATACGTACGGCCAGGGCTCGTGTACATGGCTGGGTCGAAATGGAGAAATAGCGCCGCCATCGTGTTCATGGGGAGCCAACCGGCTGGGTCAGAACGGAATGTGTCGTCGTGTTCATCGGGAGGGCTTGAACGGAACAGGTGATGGAAACGAGGCCTGGCGTACCGTAGAACAGAGGAAACGGCCTTGTGTTCGGCCGACCACGTTTGAAACGGGGGTCCTGTTGATCGGGAGGGGTCTGGCATACTGTAAAACGGAGGAAACGGACCTCCTACGGTCGAAATGGGGGTCCTGTTGATCGGGAGGGGTGTGGCGTACCACAAAACAGAGGAAACGGACCTCCTACGGTCGAAACAGGGGTCATGTTGATCGGGAGGGGTGTGGCATACCGCAAAACGGACGAAACAGACTTGTGTTGGAGCGCTACGGTTGAAACGGGGGTCCTGTTCATCGGGAGGGGTGTGGCGTACCGCAAAACGGGATTCCATGGGATACTGTTCATCTCCACCGTCGACCTCCTCCAGCCTCCACAGGCTACCGTCGACCTCCTCCAGCCTCCACGGGCTCCTGTTCATCCAGCCTCCACCGGCTACTATTCAACCACCCCTCCACGGGCACCCCTCCACCGTCTACTGTTCATACAACCCTCCACGGGGTCGTCCTATTCATCCAGCCCTCCACACCAC
>NC_057795.1:160823172-160830491 GCF_018294505.1 Triticum aestivum | reverse complement strand
CAGCTTCAGTTAGCAGCAGTAGCGAAGGAATCGCTTGATCGGGTTCAGTTAACAGCCATCGATCGATCGCTCGGGTTCAGTAACACGTAGCCTGCAGTGCAATTGCTCGGGTTCAGTTAGAGCCCAACGCCTCGCTCGGGTTCAGTTAGAGCCAACACCTCGCACACACACGCATACGTGTACGAGAGAAACACGCATCGCTCGGTCCCCGACCGCCCACCGTAACCAAGAACTCCTCAAAATTTTCCTCGCCCTCGCTTCTACCATGGTTTTTTTCGTCATGGACGGCCCAAAGAATGTCATGCAGCTGCGTTTCCGGCCCGCCCAGGACAAAAAGCGCATTTTCTGTCATGATTTTTTTGTCATAGAAGTAGGATCCCACCACATCTATGATGATACCGGGTTTTGTCACAATTATTGTCATACAAGTGTCATATGTATGACAGGAAAAAAATTCGTTTGGCCCAAAATGTCACGGATGTGTCTTTTTTTTAGTGGAGATTGTTCCCTTTGGTGAAGAATATGTGATTCCAAGTGAATCTGATGAAGAAAATCCTTCTGCTGCTTCGTCAGAGCAGATTGATGAAGAAATTGAAGTGGACAACATCACTTCAACTCCATTGTTATCATCGCCCATGCCTCCTCAGTTCACAGCTGAAGAGGCAGACGTTGAAGAAATAGATGATGAAGATGAAGATGTGGATATTGGGTCTAAACTCCGATTCTAAATGATGACTACTGGGAAAGTCATCATCCCAATTCACCACTTTACACCCTCTGCAACAGATTCCTCTATCCCCTATTCACACTGAAGAAATTCACACAGGCTCTGAAGAACGTCAAGCTTCTCTTCTCACTATTCCTGAAGAAGTTCCATCCACTAGTGCTGATGATAATGTTGCTGAAGAAATGGAGACTGAAGCTGCTACTAGTGACACTGCTCCTGAAAATCCTCAGCCTGTGGCTCCAGAGGTTGTGCTTCAAGAGGCTATAATGACTTCGACTGCTAATCCTTAGCCCAAGCCACAGAATCCTCACTCCAAGAAGCAGAAGTTCAAGGCTGATGACTTCTTCAATGAGCATATTTTCTTCACTTACTACGACCCATACGACTCTGCTCGACTTTGTCGTAAGCACTTTTGGACTGCTAGCCAGATGAACTTCTATTCCTCACTGTTGTTTGATAAGGACAAAGTTTTTGACCATGAGCATATTCTTCATGTGGACATGGAGTCTCTACCGTGCTTCACTCCGGTCCTTAGTGTTCTTCATGACACTGGGCTGCTTAACCTCTGCACCGACATCTGCAACTGGAATGAAGAACTCATTCTTCAGTTCTATGCCACATTGCACATCACAGGCAATGTCGAAGATGTGAATTCATGGGTGTTGGACTGGATGACAGAAAATACTCACTACAAAGCACTGGCCTCTGAATTGCTTCATGCCATCCTAGTTTGGTTCAATTCTTCAGAACTTGACAATCATGCAAAACACTATGAAGAAGAACCATTACTACTTGCTTGAAGTTTTTGACCGCACCTGGGCTGTATTGTCTCACCTATACCATGATAAAGATCTCAAGCAGATGGGCTTCAAGCAGGACTTTGACTAGTCTCAGCCACCTTCAAAGAAATTCAAGAAGGTTAAAGTTCCTCACCTTGATGCCAGTTCATATTCTTCATCGCATGAGACGGACGAAGCCGAAGACTTGAACGACATTGCGGCAAGCCCTACATCAACAGACGACCCCAACAACGCTGGTGTTTCTCCATCGACCTCCTGATGATATTCTTCAGGGGCGTTAGTCCTCATTTTTCATCCCTTTTGGTCATTCGATGACAAAGGGGAGAAATTTGAGTTAGTCTTCAAGCGGGTCTCTATATATGGGCATTTTTTTGCTAAGTTACAACTCTCGTTCTTCTGAAGCATTTGTTGGATCGAGTTGCAAACTTAAGTTGGATGGTGGTCTGATACTTCTACTCTGTTTTCTGCATGCTATTTCCTCATATATGTTACTGCACGCATGCTGAATTATATCAGCCACCATATTTCATCATGCATTTCAAATTCTTCATATCATATGTTAAATGTGTGTATGAATTACAAGATATAGGGGGAGATCTCCATGATATTACTCTACAATGTGCCTTTGCTACTCAATGCAAATTCTTCACATATGCACATCTTCAGGGGGAGTTCTTCTATATCTTGTAATCAAATTCCTCAGTATCTGTATTTACACTTCATATGTTTATCCCCGTTGAAAACTTAACCTATATTTCCATCAATCACCAAAAAGGGGGAGATTGTAAGTGCATCTAGTGCCCCTTAGTGACTTTGGTGTATTAAAGACATATAGGTTAAGGGACTAATGTGTTTGTGAGTGTACACAGGTCTATAAGTCTATGAGGAGTTTGATATTTATAGAGAAAGTTGACCCCTAAAAATGAATGTCTTCAACTGAAGAATTTGGCTTTCTGAAGACTTTGAAAGTGAAGAAATTGGTGTGACCTTGAAGTCTTGGTATTCATGCAAGGATTATGAAGCGTGAAGACTTTTGTTTTCGTAGTTTCATTTTCTCCTTATTGAGTCATAGGAAACACCGTACTGTTAAGGGGGTCGAGGTAAAACTAAGGAAAAGTTTCCAAGTGATGCTCATCTCAAAATCCTACACCTACCAATCCTTTCGAGTGAAGTCATTGGAAATCTCATATAGTTCAGTCAATTTCTTCAGTGACAGAGACGAAGTTCTTCTGGTCTCTAAGGAATTTGTTCAAACTAAGGAGTTAGGAATTCGCCAGTGCGGATTGCCTAAAAGTGAGGAACATGATAGCTCTAAGGAATTTGATACTCAAATTTCCGACCGCTGTTGTGCTACGCGTCAGCTGTCCCAAAATATATACCCACCTAACGGTCATATCATTGAAGCGCATTTATGTCTTATCATGTCAGATTGCTCCCTAGGCTATAGATAGCCGCCCCCTACAACCACTAGCTGGTTGTCTGCTCCGAGACAAACTGACACTTTTCATTGAGAGCATCCCATCCTCCGAGGACTTTGAGCAAAAATCATCAAGTGAGTAAAACCCATACCCAAACACCTACAAACCCTAAGTGATTGAGAATCACTGAAGAGATTGTTCCTGTGTGGAACTGATGCTTGTTACCTTTGAGGACTATGTATCCTCCAGACGGTTAGGCGTCATGGTCTAGAACATCCAAGAGGAAATTGTGGATCGCCGAGTGACCGAGTCTATGAAGGTTTGGAAGTCACCTGAAGATTTACCACGAGTGGTTGGGCGAGGTTTTGTGACCTTAGCTCAAGGAGAATACGGTGAGGATTGTGTATCTGGGACTGTGTATCCTCAGGTTTAAATACCTAGCCACTCCAACCAGGCGTACGACTGTCACAGCAGTTGGAACTGGTCTACCAAATCACTCTCTTCACCGAGCTATCTGGTTCTATTTCCTCAACCCTTTTGTTTCCTCATTACTATGTTGAAGTACCCGATCCTTACTGTTTGAAGACTTTGACTGAAGACTTTCTCAATTTCCTCAATCCAAATTCTTTAGTCACTTTATCACCAGCCTGCTTATCCGGTGTTTATGCTACTTGTACTCTATGCTTGTTTTCATTTCATCATGATGACTGTGCTACTACTCTGTTATGCTTGCATCGTAGTACTTATTCCGTTGCTAAGTAGTTCGTTGCTTAGGAATTTCCTCACCCTGAAATTCCTCAATGATGAATTTGTAAAAATCGTCTATTCACCCCCCTCTAGTCGATATAACGCACTTTCAGGAGGTTGGATTGAAGTCGAGGGGCATCATGTACGCCTCCGTATCATGGTGAGCAAATCTCGCAAGACCAGATAGCAGCAAGTAGGGTGTATTGAAAAGCTTAGGCCTCTCTTCGATGATGGCCGTGTGCATGTCCCTCGAGCATGCAGCCAGCCGCAGGGTGCTCAACATATCCATACACGAACAACAGAGGTCGAGGATGTCACTGGGGAGATTGCTCCACTCGTGGCTCATATGGATGCTGCGTGGTTCGCATTCGGCCATGGTGGAGTTTGGAAGGTGGGGTTTTGGGGGGCTTGATTTACGGGGGAGAAGGCCTCAGTGCTGGAGCGGCTAGTGAGGGAATAGTGGTACTGGGGGAGGCGAGCGAGGCGAGGGTATGTGGGGGCACAGTGAGATGATGAAGAGTGACCTCAGGATCTTCGGCGAGACGGATATGGAGATGGAGTGGTGCTAGGGGAGAGGGAGACGAGGCGAGGCATGCTATACAGCGGCGGTGAAAGTGACTGCACAGTGTACAAGGTGAGGCTGACTTTGGTAACCTGAACACGCTGCCTGGACTGGTGTCACCTCAGGCGTAGGGTCTTGTGACTTCACTGTGAGGATCGGATGAATAGTATTTCAACCATCAAGTGTACCATAGTTGTACTACTATTACTAGTAGGAGTAGTAGGAACATGAGTAGTACTGTATAGCGGAAATAGGTCTCCCGTGCTAGCATGCCTCTGGGTTCACTTCATCCTCTAGGTATCATCCATATTGCGAGCAAAACCAAATTCTCGTGCATGCAGAAGCGTGCAGAAGGCCTTTTCTTTTTGAGGATAACCGCATATTCCTTAAACAGAGAATGTTGTATCCCCCACGCACGCGCCAATATCCAACCGAACTAGCTACCACACATTTTTTTATCCATTTGCATAGGTCCCACCTATTAGGAGGGGTGCAGAAATAAAAAGGAATCATAAAATGTCTCGCCACGGTGATTCGAAAGAGTGACCTCAACTAGCCAGTCGCACATGTAGCGCTAGAAGGATGGGCATGTACACGGATAGGCACCACTCCTCAGTCTACCCGCATAGCCTTTTCATTTAGTCTACCTAGCCATCTAATCAACTGCCTGCAGGCAACTTTCTCCCATTTACTTCTCCATCGGGAACCGATTTTCCTCGGCTTCTTCACTTCTCCTTCATCTTCATTTGCATCCAAATCACACTGCATTCACATTGTTTTAACCTCTTCACATACTCCTGGAATAATTCTGAAGCCCCTTTAAATAATCTTCTTCTTCAGTTAGACTAGCCATCTAATCCTAATTCTCCAAACCATAGCCCTCCGGTCCAGTGGTTCCAAATGGCGAAAGAGATCGAGATGCATGTTTTTAGCGTCTGACATGTACTCGTCGAAGGCCCGTTGAGCATAGTTGCCACTGTAACCGACCACCCAAGGGTTGTTCAGAAGTGGATCAACAATGTATCCAACTCCCTCCAAAAGGTGGAGATGAAGGTCATCGGTCTCGACGCAGAGTACACGGAGCGTGCCACCGGGAAGATCCAATGCGCCACCGTCCTTCAGTTATGCCTCGAAGATGATGTTTTGGTGTACCACATCATACACGCGCCCTCCATACCAGGTGAGTGATGACCCACAAGTATAGGGGATCTATCGTAGTCCTTTCGATAAGTAAGATTGTCGAACCCAGTGAGGAGCAGAAGGAAATGACAAGCGGTTTTCAGTAAGGTATTCTCTGCAAGCACTGAAATTATCGGTAACAGATAGTTTTGTGATAAGGTAATTTGTAACGGGTAACAAGCAATAAAAATAAATAAGGTGCACCAAGGTGGCCCAATCCTTTTTGTAGCAAAGGACAAGCCTGGACAAACTCTTATATAAAGGAAAACGCTCCCGAGGACACATTGGAATTATCGTCAAGCTAGCTTTCATCAGGCTCATATGATTCGCGTTTGTTACTTTGATAATTTGAGACGTGGGTGGACCAGTGCTTAGGTGCTGCCCTTCCTTGGACAAGCATCCCACTTATGATTAACTACTCTCGCAAGCATCTGCAACTACGAAAGAAGAATTAAGGTAAACCTAACCATAGCATGAAACATATGGATCCAAATCGGCCCCTTACGAAGCAACCCATAAACTAGGGTTTAAGCTTATGTCACTCTAGCAACCCATCATTTACTTATTACTTCCCAATGCCTTCCCCTAGGCCCAAATAATGGTGAAGTGTCATGTAGTTGATGTTCACATAACACCACTAGAGGAAAGACAACATACATCTTATCAAAATATCGAACGGATACCAAATTCACATGACTTCTTATAGCAAGACTTCTCCCTTGTCCTCTGGACAAACATAACTACTCACAAATCATATTCATGTTCATAATCAGAGGGGTATTAATATGTATTAAGGATCTGAACATATAATCTTCCACTGAATAAACCAACTAGCATCAACTACAAGGAGTAATCAAGATTGCTAGCAACCCATAGGTACCAATCTGAGGTTTTGAGACAAAGATCGGATACAAGAGATGAACTAGGGTTTGAGAGGAGATGGTGCTGGTGAAGAAGTTGATGGAGATTGACCCCCTCTCAACGAGAGGATCGATGGTGATGACGATGGTGACGATTTCCCCCTCCCGAAGGGATGTTTCCCCGGCAGAACAGCTCCCCCGGAGCCCTAGATTGGTTTCGCCAAGGTTCCGCCTCGAGACGGCGGCGCTTTCCCCCGAAAGCTTTTTTCTGAATTTTTCTAGGGCGAAAGACTTCATATAGCAAAAGATGGGCACCGGAGGCCTGCCAGGGGGCCCATAAGACAGGGGGCGCGCCCAGGGGGTAGGGCACGCCCCCCACCCTCGTGGACAGGGTGTGGGCCCCCTCTGGTTGATTCTTTGCCAGTATTTTTCATTAATTCCAAAACATGCCTCCATGAAGTTTCAGGACTTTTGAAGTTGTGCAGAATAGGTCTCTAATATTTGCCCTTTTCTAGCCCAGAATTCCAGCTGTCGGCCTCTCCCTCTTCATGTAAACATTGTAAAATAAGAGAGAAAAGGCATAAGTATTTTGACATAATGTGTGATAACAGCCCATAATGCAATAAATATCAATATCAAAGCATGATGCGGACATATCAGCGAGCTCCACGATTTCTTGTCTCGGGAGGACATATACTACTGTGGGGTAGCCATCACAGGGGACAAACAGAAGTTGGAGTCATACAATCTTGATTTGACAAGCATCGCTGACGTACAAACCAAAATAAAAATTCTTGTAGAAGATTGTGATAAACCGACACCATCCCTATTCGACGTAGCAAATTTTGTGCTCGGAACAAATCTTTAGAAGGGTGATGAGACGCTGGCATTAAGGCCGTCTGGATGGGAGAATTATCCCTTGATGTACGAGCGGATAAAATATGCTGCCCTCGATGCCCGTGTGAGTTTTTAGATAGCTGCAATTCCAGAGAGCTTGTTGCGAAGCCGGAAGAAGAAGAAGAAGAA
>NC_057795.1:160814200-160821258 GCF_018294505.1 Triticum aestivum | reverse complement strand
CCGGCCACTCCGGCCGCCGCGGCCGGCGACCTGCTGCGCTGGATCAGGGGCGCGACCCGCTAACGGGCGCCCCGTAGCCCCCTGCACCCGCGCGCCCATGCGCCCGCACCCGTTAAGGCCCCCCGGGGCCACTGACATGGGGGCCCCACCCAACAGAACGTTTAAAAAAAGTATTAAAAATAAAATTAATAGATAAAATAAAAATGATTTAATAAAGTTAATTGTTAATTAATTAATTATCTTATGAATTAATTAAGTTAATTAATCCTACTTAATTAGTAAATAACCTGTTAGTCTAACTAAGTAGTAGTTAGTTAACCTAACCCTAATTAATTAAACAGAGTATGACAGGTGGGTCCCACACGTCAGCCTGACCAATCAACATCTTTGTTGACTGATGATGTCATGTTGACGTCATGCTAATGCAGTAATACTATTTTCGAATTTAATTAATAATTAATAAATTAGAAAATGATTTAAAAACTTTAAAAATTAATATAAAATAAACCGTAGCTCGGATGGAGAAACTTTGTACATGAAAGTCGCTCAGAACGATGAGACGATTTCGGATACGCAGCCCGTTCGTCCGCCACACCCCCCCTAACCTATCGAACTCGCAACTTTCCCCTCTGGTGCATCTGTCCGAAAACGCGAAACACCGGGAATACTTTCCCGGATGTTTCCCCCCTTCACCGGTATTACCTCATACCACGTTAGGGCACGCCTAGCATCACGCTTTTCCTTGTCATACATCGTTATGCATCTGTTTGCATTGTATTCATTGTTTCTTCCCCCTCTTCTTCCGCTAGACACCGAGACCGACGTCGCTGCTACCCGGTATGACTACGGAGTTGACGACCCCTCCTTCTTGCCAGAGAAACCAGGCAAGGCCCCCCCTTGATCACCAGATATAGCCTATTCTCCTCTATACTGCTTGCATTAGAGTAGTGTAGCATGTTACTGCTTTCCGTTAATCCTATTCTGATGCATAGCCTGACATTGTTGCTACATCTGTTGATACCTTACCTGCAATCCTAAATACTTAGTATAGGATGCTAGTTTATCATCATTGGCCCTACATTCTTGTCAGTCTGCCTTGCTATACTATTGGGCCGTGATCACTCGGGAGGTGATCACGGGTATATACTATACATACATACATACTATACAGAAGGTGACTAAAGTCGGGTCAGCTCGATGAGTACCCGCAAGTGATTCTGATGAGGGGGCTGAAAGGACAGGTGGCTCCATCCCGGTAGAGGTGGGCCTGGGTTCCCGACGGCCCCCGACTGTTACTTTGTGGCGGAGCGACAGGGCAGGTTGAGACCACCTAGGAGACAGGTGGGCCTGGCCCTATTCGGCGTTCGCGGATACTTAACACGCTTAACGAGATCTTGGTATTTGATGTGAGTCTGGCCATTTGGTCTATACGCACTAACCATCTACGCGGGAGTAGTTATGGGTATCCCGGCGTCGTGGTATCAGCCGAAGCCTTCTTGACGTCAGCGACTGAGTGGCGCGCGCCGGGTTGGATTGTGTTAACGCAACTTCCTTTGTAATGGAGGTTGCTAGGTCTGCTCACCGGCCACGTACGCAACGTGCAGGCGTGCTAAGGGCGATGGGCCCAGACCCCTGTGCGCTTAGGCTTAGACCGGCGTGCTGACCTCTCTGTTGTGCCTAGGTGGGGCTGCGACGTGTTGATCTTCCAAGGCCGGGCATGACCCAGGAAAGTGTGTCCGGCCAAATGGGATCAAGCGTGTTGGGTTATGTGGTGCACCCCTGTAGGGAAGTTAATCTATTCGAATAGCTGTGATCTTCGGTAACAGGACGACTTGGAGTTGTACCTTGACCTTATGACAACTAGAACCGGATACTTAATAAAACACACCCTTCCAAGTTCCACAGACAACCCAGTGATCGCTTTTCCACAGGGCGACGAGGGGAGGATCGCCGGGTAGGATTATGCTATGCGATGCTACTGGAGATGCTACTTGGAGATGCTACTTGGAGGACTTCAATCTACTCTCTTCTACATGCTGCAAGACGGAGGCTGCCAGAAGCGTAGTCTTCGACAGGATTAGCTATCCCCCTCTTATTCTGGCATTCTGCAGTTCAGTCCACCGATATGGCCCTTTACATATATACCCATGCATATGTAGTGTAGCTCCTTGCTTGCTAGTACTTTGGATGAGTATTCACGGTTGCTTTTCTCCCTCTTTTCCCCTTTCCCTTCTACCTGGTTGTCGCAACTAGATGTTGGATCCCTGGAGCCAGACGCCACCGTCGACGATGATTCCTACTACACTGGAGGTGCCTACTACTACGTGCAGCCCGCTGACGACGACTAGGAGTAGTTAGGAGGATCCCAGGCAGGAGGCCTGCGCCTCTTTTGATCTGTATCCCAGTTTGTGCTAGCCTTCTTAAGGCAAACTTGTTTAACTTATGTCTGTACTCAGATATGGTTGCTTCCGCTGACTCGTCTATGATCGAGCACTTGTATTCGAGCCCTCGAGGCCCCTGGCTTGTATTATGATGCTTGTATGACTTATTTATGTTTTAGAGTTGTGTTGTGATATCTTCCCGTGAGTCCCTGATCTTGATCGTACACATTTGCGTGCATGATTAGTGTACGATTGAATTGGGGGCGTCACAAGTTGGTATCAGAGCCAACTGCCTGTAGGAATCCCCCTTTCCAACTCCTTGGCCGAAGTCGAGTCTAGTCATTGAAAAACTTTTACTAGCATGGCTGTGTGGCTTACGAGCTCACGTCGCCATTTGGGTGGTATTAGGATCTTTTATTCCTCGCCTTTACTCTGGGACCCTGATCTCTCTTCTATTCGGGTTAAATGGTTTTGCTAACTCTAACTCTAGGTTCTCGTAAATAGTTTCTCCCGGAGAGCCCCTTCATTCCAGATGATGGCCTTCTTCACCAGAAGATTCCGAAGATACTCTTTGATATTCTCTCGAGACTTTGTGCCCATCACTTTTGCTATTCCCGACCACCGATAAATCCTTATGGATAACTACTTACACTTGCCATTCATACGATCATCCCCCATTGATCCTGTTATTACAAGATACCCTGAAGTTTTCTCTATTGTTCCGAGAATACTTTGTGCCTACTGCCTAGCAGTTCTTTGCCACATGAATACCCCTTCAAATAAATCCTCGCACTTGTCGAATATCCGTTCATCCCCAGTTGTTCATGTGTTTCACAAAATTATTCAAAATACTATTCGATCTTCCGAAAATCCTCTGGAGCCTTTTGCTCTTGAAATTCTTGCTTGCTTGCATTATGGTTAATCCCATAAGTCTCATAGTCTTATTGACATTCCTTGTCATTATCATTTTGAGTCTGTTGACTCAATATGTTTGCAAATACCCACAATCATCATTGATCCTTATAAATTACCTTCCCGGCTGAGCTGTTATTCTTTTAACTGGAATTGGTTCTCGACCAATCCAATTGTCGTTGATTGTACCCTAAGGCTATTCAACTTATTCGTCCCTAATCAGAGCATTGCTTCTGATCCCTTGATTTGGAAATGATAATTCCTTTGCATTTGACAATTGAGTTAGTCAGTTGTTTCTATAATCTGATCTCCTTGCATTCTTCTTCCCCTAGTTGAGTACTGATGCTCACGTCAGATCCCTTGTGGACCACCAGATCCTTTGTTGGATTTTATCTGACAACGCCCTTCATATTCAATAACCTTGTGAGCCTTTCCTCTGATACATAACGCCTTTGGTAAATTGTATCCTCTGCTTTCTCAACCATGCTCTGCCTTCGAGATTGAGTTAATTACTTCTAAAGATTCTGGTATATGATTCTAAGATGCCCCGATGGGTTGAACCTATGCCTTCCTTAATATGTGTGGACTCGAAAGTTTTCACGAGTCGTACTCTTCTGGTATTTTGCCAGATAAAATTTCAACACTACAACTTCATTGAACGCGAGAAGTGAATGAAAGGTTGTGCATTGGGGAAGTGGGAGTCGACCTTGAACTTTGTGTTCATGCCCATGGACACGATACACATCTTCTCATCGAAGCTTCTTTTAAAATTAATTATTCCATTGATATAAAATCATCTTATATCTGGGATCTAGCCTTTTTGCAATCGTGGTTCCGACCATGTTCTCCTTTAAATACCATTTCTCGTGCAAGTTTAAGCACTTGTCTTCTGCAGAGCAATGCCCCAGTCCAACCTCTACTTCGATCTGTTATCGAGTATTACCCCATGGTATCTCGAGATTATCATGGAACTGCCTAAATTTTTATGAGTTCATCAAGTACTACCTTCTCACTGATTCAAATTTTTCACGGGCTCTGAGTTATTAAAAACTCAAAGACACCGATAACTGAATCGAGTTCGCATTGAGATTCAACAAGTATTTGAACCCATCACTGCTTACAAATTTATTAATCCTTCAAGTCGTTCCTAGCCTGATCGGCTATATCATTATCGAGCTAATTTTAACTGTGATACCCGGTCCTTCTTCCCGGAGCACAATTTTCGATGATGAACTAACCTTACGTCGATCATCATCGTCGTAGCATTTCGTCTTGAACAACAAGCTTGGTTTCGAGTTTGTGTCGTACCCTTGGTTCCAATAACCTTTCACTTTATCATTACTTTGACTTGATGTCGTCGCCGATTGATTACATCTTCATGAACTCTCGCGACAAATGTGTCGTGAATATCATCAATATTCTGAGCTCTTCCAAGAGATCTATTGAAATCATGATGAGAAATACCATCCTTGCCCTCGATGATTGGTGTTATCATCGACCACTTTATTGCCTTCCGTTCAACACAAACTGGTTCGTGTTTCGTGTTATACCTTGAGATCCTTACTATCCAACATTTGTTCTTCTTTAGCTTGGAGTATTACCATCTTTTATGACAAGAATGTCATGAGGATTACTCCACCTCTTAAGAATTCTTGGTATAGTGATACTTCTCACCATCACCATTATTTCTTGGTTCCCGTGTTGATTCTAACCGAGGTACCTACAAGTGAACGGTGTTGTTTGGATTCTGTACTTCTAGCAACCCTATTGCTTGAAGTTAATGGTCAACCGTTCATTCTTAGACTATTGATTATTGAATCACCATTCTATCATTGATCGTGCTACCTAGTCCCATATTTCGGTTGCACCTTTAACCAATGTTTAACTGTGTATGTTTTCCTCAAGCATATATCATTATATCATTTGATCCGACAAGTGTTATCTCCTTGTTCACATAACTGTGGAAATCCACCTTTTTGGAAATCTTGAGGATTTTCGCTGATTCCATCAGCTACCCCCTCATCCTCTCCTTGATTTAATGATGAGCTCTTGTTTCGGAACTTGCTCCCATACCTGACACCAATCAGATCTGAATCTCGGTTAGATATGATGGTTGGAACATATTTCCAAGAGTTATAACAATGGTCTTTATGTGACCCGGTAAGGTGATGTCGTGCCTAGCACACCTGGTCGGAGGCCCTCTTGTTATAGTTCCCCTTTTCAGCAAGGTTACCCACTCTTCCATGGGGAAACTGTAAGACTTATTTTGCAAGTTGTTCCTGATGAATCTTTTGAGTATCCAAAGTCCGACCTTTGCTTGAAGACCATGTCAATGCTATCTCGAAGCATGTTTGTGGTACTCCGTTCATCAACAAGAACATTTGAAGCACAATGCTAAATTCTCTTTATCAATTATCCAAACACCGTTGTATGGGTAACGTCATGAAATTCCTCTCCCTTTACCTCAATGATTCTCTACTTCTATCCTGTCATGGATATCATGCCCCGCTTGTCCTTGGGAAGGATATACCCCTGAAATATGTGTGTATACACATTTTCCTCCCCATTGTTTTGATTAAACCTGGAAATCACCTTTCCTTTCCATTGGTTTATTTAAACCCTTTCTATGATCTATATGATATAAACAGTAATAATTCCCTACTTGTGCAAACACCTTGATGTACAACTCGGTCAGTAAGACCCTGTTACTTTTGTTGATGACATTTCGGTACCAACCGATGGACGAGAACTTTGCCTATTGGTCCGCCTCATTCAACGAGCAGGAAAATGGTTCTCTTCGTCCCTCGCCCCTGGTATCGACGTTGTTGCCAACATAATCGACAGGCTATCCTCTGACATGCCTTTCTTGCATGATCACGCAAGACGTCTCCGCCCTTCCTACTTTTAACCCACATGGTGGGCCCATAACCCACAGTTCCACAGGATCGAAACCTGACTCTCCTGTACACCCCCTGTTCCCAAAGTTATTCCTCTCGCGTGGACTCGTACGTAATTCATGAGCCACCTTCCGATGAGATCATCAATTCTGGCATCGGAAACAATAATTATTCCGTTGCTTGGAACCCCTTTCACCTTATGTCTAGGCATTGAACGATTGCCTGGCTGCTTGAAACTTCTTATTGTACCTTCCAACTTTACTCTCGATGTGTTTATTTTGTTCAACTCGAGAGGTACTCATATGCTCATTCATGGGTTAATCCCAGATTATTACCCTTATAGCATTCTGTCATTTCTGATCTACCCCGTTACCTATTCGTAAGTACGATGGAGTTTCCGAAGAAAGGATGCCGACTTTTCATCTCAATGACCTGAAGCAGAAAAATGAAGACATCAATGTAATGAATCAACCGCTTCGAGAAGAGCAACCAAGACCGAGAGGGTTCGTTAGAATTTCGTAACCAGACCTTACCCCCTAGTCCCCCTCTTAAATCTCGGGACGAGATTTCTTGTAGTGGAGGAGAATTGTGATGCTCGGGTAATCAAGCTACAGTAACCTCTGCTAATGACGCCATGTCACCTCCGTTATTGTCGCTAATCTCACGTTAGTTCAAAACGATTAATTCAAACTTGAATTTTTGGCAAACAAACAAAGTTTTCAAACTTTAAAACAAAAATGTTCGGACCGTGTCAAATATTGCATAGATAATTATGGTGAAGTAAACACATTTTTAGAAAATGCATAAATATTTTAAATTGAATAAAACAGAAAGGAAAATAAATAAAAAGAAACAAAACAAAACAAAA
>NC_057795.1:160812393-160813597 GCF_018294505.1 Triticum aestivum | reverse complement strand
GCTCACCGCGCCCCGGTTTTCCCCCTCCCCTGCACGTTTTTCCCCGGCCACGCCCGGTACGTGCTCGCCGCGCACTGGCCGTGCGCGCGCACGCACCCGCGCCCCGGCCATCGTCGCCGTTGGTCACTGCGCCCGGCCCCATGGCGCCCCTGTTCTCCCCACTCCGCCCTGTGCGTCGTCTCCGGCCACCACACACGGCCTCGGCAAGCCCCGGCCCACCTCCTGTCGTGTTGCCGCGGCTCCGCCACCCCCAACCGCGCTGCTGGCCCGTGCCGCGGCCAACCCCTCTCCGTCGACGCCCCAGCTCCGGCCACTCCGGCCACTCCCCTGGCCGGCGACCTGCTGCGCTGGATCAGGGGCGCGACCCGCTAACGGGCGCCCCGTAGCCCCCCGCACCCACGCGCCCATGCGCCCGCACCCGTTAAGGCCCCCCGGGGCCACTAACATGGGGGCCCCACCCCACAGAACGTTTAAAAAAAGTATTAAAAATAAAATTAATAGATAAAATAAAAATGATTTAATAAAGTTAATTATTAATTAATTAATTATCTAATGAATTAATTAAGTTAATTAATCCTACTTAATTAGTAAATAACCTGTTAGTCTAACTAAGAAGTAGTTAGTTAACCTAACCCTAATTAATTAAACAGAGTATGATAGGTGGGTCCCACACGTCAGCCTGACCAGTCAACACCTCTATTGACTGATGATGTCATGCTGACGTCATGCTGATGCAGTAATACTATTTTCGAATTTAATTAATAATTAATAAATTAGAAAATGATTTAAAAACTTTAAAAATTAATATAAAATAAACCGTAGCTCGGATGGAGAAACTTTGTACATGAAAGTCGCTCAGAACGACGAGACGATTTCGGATACGCAGCCCGTTCGCCCGCCACACCCCCCTAACCTATCGAACTCGCAACTTTCCCCCTCTGGTTCATCTGTCCGAAAACGCGAAACACCGGGAATACTTTCCCGGATGTTTCCTCCCTTCACCGGTATTACCTCATACCACGTTAGGGCACGCCTAGCATCACGCTTTGCCTTGTCATGCATCGTTATGCATCTGTTTGCATTGTATTCATTGTTTCTTCCCCCTCTTCTTCCGCTAGACACCGAGACCGACGTCGCTGCTACCCGGTACGACTATGGAGTTGACGACCCCTCCTTCTTGCCAGAGCAACCAGGCAAGCCCCCC
>NC_057795.1:160807939-160812236 GCF_018294505.1 Triticum aestivum | reverse complement strand
CCTATTCTCCTCTATACTGCTTGCATTAGAGTAGTGTAGCATGTTACTGCTTTCCGTTAATCCTATTCTGATGCATAGCCTGACATTGTTGCTACATCTGTTGATACCTTACCTGCAATCCTAAATACTTAGTATAGGATGCTAGTTTATCATCATTGGCCCTATATTCTTGTCAGTCTGCCTTGCTATACTATTGGGCCGTGATCACTCGGGAGGTGATCACGGGTATATACTATACATACATACATACTATACAGAAGGTGACTAAAGTCGGGTCAGCTCGATGAGTACTCGCAAGTGATTCTGATGAGGGGGCTGAAAGGACAGGTGGCTCCATCCCGGTAGAGGTGGGCCTGGGTTCCCGACGGCCCCCGACTGTTACTTTGTGGCGGAGCGACAGGGCAGGTTGAGACCACCTAGGAGACAGGTGGGCCTGGCCCTATTCGGCGTTCGCGGATACTTAACACGCTTAACGAGATCTTGGTATTTGATGTGAGTCTGGCCATTTGGTCTATACGCACTAACCATCTACGCGGGAGTAGTTATGGGTATCCCGGCATCGTGGTATCAGCCGAAGCCTTCTTGACGTCAGCGACTGAGTGGCGCGCGCCGGGTTGGACTGCGTTAACGCAACTTCCTTTGTAATGGAGGTTGCTAGGTCTGCTCACCGGCCGCGTACGCAACGTGCAGGTGTGCTAAGGGCGATGGGCCCAGACCCTTGTGCGCTTAGGTTTAGACCGGCGTGCTGACCTCTCTGTTGTGCCTAGGTGGGGCTGCGACGTGTTGATCTTCCGAGGCCGGGCATGACCCAGGAAAGTGTGTCCGGCCAAATGGGATCAAGCGTGTTGGGTTATGTGGTGCACCCCTGCAAGGAAGTTAATCTATTCGAATAGCCGTGATCTTCGGTAACAGGACGACTTGGAGTTGTACCTTGACCTTATGACAACTAGAACCGGATACTTAATAAAACACACCCTTCCAAGTTCCACAGACAACCCGGTGATCGCTTTTCCACAGGGCGACGAGGGGAGGATCGTTGGGTAGGATTATGCTATGCGATGCTACTGGAGATGCTACTTGGAGATGCTACTTGGAGATGCTACTTGGAGGACTTCAATCTACTCTCTTCTACATGCTGCAAGACGGAGGCTGCCAGAAGCGTAGTCTTCGACAGGATTAGCTATCCCCCTCTTATTCTGGCATTCTGCAGTTCAGTCCACCGATATGGCCCTTTACACATATACCCATGCATATGTAGTGTACCTCCTTACTTGCGAGTACTTTGGATGAGTATTCACAGTTGCTTTTCTCCCTCTTTTCCCCTTTCCCTTCTACCTGGTTGTCGCAACCAGATGCTGGAGCCCTGGAGCCAGACGCCACCGTCGACGATGATTCCTACTACACTGGAGGTGCCTACTACTACGTGCAGCCCGCTGACGACGACCAGGAGTAGTTAGGAGGATCCCAGGCAGGAGGCCTGCGCCTCTTTTGATCTGTATCCCAGTTTGTGCTAGCCTTCTTAAGGCAAACTTGTTTAACTTATGTCTGTACTCAGATATGGTTGCTTCCGCTCACTCGTCTATGATCGAGCACTTGTATTCGAGCCCTCGAGGCCCCTGGCTTGTATTATGATGCTTGTATGACTTATTTATGTTTTAGAGTTGTGTTGTGATATCTTCCCGTGAGTCCCTGATCTTGATCGTACACATTTGCGGGCATGATTAGTGTACGATTGAATTGGGGGCGTCACAGTGGGTACGCTTGACTATAAGGAACTATTTATCCGCCTAGCTTTGTCTGCTACTCCTTCCAGTGATCGGTATGCAATGCATGTGTCCGTAGACATGACATCTTGTCCATGGAAGTTCAACTACGACGACCATCACGTTTCATTCATTACCACTCATGATTCCCACGACGCCACTCCAACCCACGGCACCATGTCCCCCGACGTGTGCCTCACCCATCTCAGCCGGACCGCCCCTCCGCCTTTGTGTGCATAACATGTGGGCCACCTGAAATGCGGCGAGCATCAAGTTTCTACCATAGCCACACGCATGGGGCCGAGAGGGGTGAGCCGCAGGTCGGGAGATGTGTGGTGTCATGGGTTCAAGCGGCATCGTGGGAACTGCCCCTCTACCTTCGGGAGCATTATATGTGGACCAACCACCTATCGGGTCCACATGTTATTGACTCAAAGGCACGTGTAATGCGCTGAAGCTCAGCCCCGAGGGCCCCGAGAGGGAAATGTAACTCCTGCGTCAGGCCTTGTGGTGCTACTGCTACACAAACTTGTGCCAAACTCGAGATTTGTTTCTTACTAGTTCATGCACGCAATGATTTAATGGACATTGTAATCTCAACATGTGATGGGGAGCTCTAAATTTGAATTTGAAACTTATAAAACAAAAAATTCAAAAAAAATAAACTGGAAGAGAGGGAGTATTCCGTAGGATGTGTCCCATACGAAACAACACCCCTGGTTTGTCACCACGAAGATGCGGTTAGAAAGGAGCATAATGTCTTTGTACTCATATGGTAACAAATCGGTCGCAGACAGCATGGTCCACCTTTGACCGCAATGTGCAAGGTTTGTGAAAGCAATCATGATGTTGAACACCGTAATCAGAGTGTAATTTTGGTTGGTGGACGACCTTATCGGGGCTTCCATGATTGCTATGTTCTTCAGTCTCACCGTGGTTCCGTCGTACCAATTGAGACGGTGGCCCGTTGCATGGCTGAGCCCAATGATGGCCAAAGGTTCTACGGGAATGGTGTCTCCGTTGTAAATGTTGTGCAAATTGATGTTGGTACCCTCCCGTACATATGCGAGCCAATCTCCACTGGCACCGAGCCTAACCTGTGAAACAGTGGGCAGCGGGAGAATTAGGAAATGGACATGGAATGCATTTACTACGTGATCAAACTCATCACTTACCTGCTCATCGGACAAAATCCGAGTGCTCCTCAATGTCGGCATCTCAAGGAGTGTCAACTTGCAACTATGGCCACGCCGCACTGGAGAGACCCCAAAGGAAACATCCTCATGCATTGCACGTAACATCAAGATGCATTTGTATGAGTAGTTTATCTTGTGAGAGAAAAGGATGAACGAGGGAAGGCCTTATTTGCAAATGTGGAGAGGGGTGTGGGTATCTTTTTGCAAAATTACCATACTTTTCTTCCTATCCGTCAGATATAAATCGGACGGCCTATATTGTAGGATGGCAGGCACACCATCATCACCAACTTTGTGTTTTATAAGAGTAGTAGACTAGCAAGATGCCCGTGCGTTGCACGGAACATCAAGATGCATTTGTATGAGTAGTTTATCTTGTGGGAGAAAAGGATGAATGGTGGAAGGCCTTATTTGCAAATGTGGAGAGGGGTGTGGGTATCTTTTTGCAGAATTGCCATAGTTTCCTTCCTATCTGTCGCATATAAATTGGACGACCTATATTGCAGGATGGCAGGCACACCATCATCAAGAACTCTGTTTTTCTCTACTCTTATAAGAAGCAGAGTTGGTGATGATGGTGTGCCTGCCGTCCTGCAATATAGGTCGTCCGACGGATAGGAAGGAAACTATGACAATTTACCCGCACTCCTCTCCACATTTGCAGATAAGGCCTTCCCTCATTCATCTTTTTTCTCCCACAAGATCTTGATGTTTCGTGCAACGCACGGGTATCTTGCTAGTTATAAGAGTAGAGATAGAGACTACTACTATTGTAATATCCCAAAATTTTCAATTTGGAATGTTATACATTAGATCATCATTGCATCATATTTTAATTGCCTTTTTGGCTCGATCCTAGAAATTCTACGCAACTCAAGGACCCACGGAGAGAGTTGGGGATTTCGTTGTTTTCATATTTGAGTTTTCTCAAATTTTGAAAATAGGGTCATTTGATTTTAATTATTTTATTTTCAATTATTTCTATTATAAAAATATGAGAGAGGGCATAAAATGACTTTTCCAAAATAAAGAAATATTGAGGATTTAATAATAAAATCAAACAAGATTTTATTTCGGAATTTTTGGCAATTTTATTTCAATTTAGGAAAAATGTGTGTTTTTCAAAATTGCATTTAGGCCCCAAACAAATGTTCATCTTGTTCGCCTTGATTTTAGAAGTCGGGGAAAATTTATTTCGGGATTTTTGGAGTCCGTTTAGTATTTCTTTTATTTGTTTTTCTCCATGTAATTATTAAAAAAACGCGAACCGACCTCGGGCCGTATTCGGCCAGGACTCCACCTGGCCGGCCCCTCTAAATAGTGCGCCCCCGAGCCCAC
>NC_057795.1:160799324-160807384 GCF_018294505.1 Triticum aestivum | reverse complement strand
GACGACGTCGCCGCCCCGCCGGAGCCGACCGCCGCCGCCGCCAGTTGACCCACCGCCGCCGCCGTTGACCCACCGGAGGTAGTCCCCGCTGCCGCTGCAGTTTTCGAGAGAAAACCGTCGGTTTTTTGAGGAACCCGGTTTATTTTTTAATATAGATCGGTTTATTATTATTTTTTCCGGTTTAGTTATTTAGCGAACCCTGTTTTCATTCGTTTTAACGAACGGTTTTCATCTTTTAGACGCAGACAGCGAAAGTTCGTTCGTTAGCCTATTCGTCCGTTTTTCTTTTTGTCAAATTTCCGCGATTATTTTCGATTGTGATTTCTGATCCGATTTTCGTTCTAGTATAACTTTTCGCTCGTTTATCGAAATCAGGCGATTCAAGCGCCTAAAGTTTCGTCTCGAAACCCTCTTTCCGTTTAACCAACTCAAACAAGTTTTTGCTACTGTAAAATTTGACTTACGTCCAGGTTAGTAAACGAAGCCTGTTTCTTTTGCCGTTTGACTTTCGTTGCTTCGTTTGGTTTGATTCTTTTTGCAAACCGGAGCTCTTAAGTTGAACTTTCTGGTTAGATCTCTTATTTGAGTTTTACCAGTGCATTAGTTGAGTGCTTATTGTATGCTTGTCTGCTTGCGATAGAGTACCCGGAGTGCGCCGCTTGCTACTTCGAATCTCTAGGTTTCACGGATCATCAGCAAGGCAAGTAACACTTTGATCATACCTCTTTACTACCCAGTTTTATTGCATTGGATCAATCCTCAAACAATTGCATGATTAGGATCTGATTAATATGTGGGTTTTGGGAGGTAGATGAGGTAGAACCTATTACCTGTTTTATTATCAAACCTTTGGGAGTAACTTATACGTTTGCTTATTTTGTTATGCTATGCTAGTAGACGTGGATTAGGTGAGTGTACCCATGACAGATGTGAGATTGTTAAATTAATGGTTTACTTAAGGTGGCAACTTAAATTCACATCTGGGTGGATTGAGGCACCTGGGGAACCCAGTGTTGTTTGTATTTTTTGGAAATCCTGGGGTACCGTGTGGACCGCCACCCAGGCTCAAAGGGATCATGAGATTGTTCATGCTAGAAACTTCCGTGTGCAGCCGCAAGCTACTATGGGCTCTAGCATAGTTGATTAAGTTGCGTGAGCTCTTGAAGAGGTAGACTAGCAGATGTAGGGGATGTAGGTTGGTACTGTCTACCCGGAGTAGAGAGTTAATGTTTCTGAAAGACTGTGTCTCGGTCATCCGTTTCTCAAACATCATGTAGTGCGAGAAATCAAGCGGAGGAGATCGAGTCTTGGGGGGAAAAGTGCGCAAACCTCTGCAGAGTGTATAAACGAATCATGGTTAGCCGTGTCCCCAATTATGGACGTTTTGAGTATCTAGTACCTGGATTATCATGTGAATCTCATCACGTTACTTAATTTAATTTTGTTGGGTTAATGATGATGTTTAATTGGTATTGAGTTGGAGTACCCTTCTCAATGTTTAACAACCACCATGATAGTTAAAATAAAATTTATTCCTTTGCGGTAGGGAAAAATTCGCTTTATGCAAAAACTATACCATAGAGCTTTCCACCAGCCATATATGCATGTAGTATAGCTTGTTTCTGTTCATTACTCTCTATGTGTTACATTGCCAGCATATTCCATGTGCTGACCCGTTTTCGGGCTGCAACGTTCATGTTGCAGACTTTCAGACGACGAGTAAGGTGCCTTAGGTCGTGGTCTTATACTCAGTGATGCCGTTGGAGTTGATGGACTCGCTTATCTTCCAAGCCTTCCGCTGTTATTGATATTAGATGGCCTTAAGCCATATTTATTGTAATAAGTTCTCTTTTGAGACATTCGATGTAATAAGTGTGCGATTGCTACTCTGTTATAAATCCTTCAAGTACTATGTGTGTCAGCATTATTGATCCAGGGATGACACTGATGCACAGAGATCAGACTGTTTGAGGTTTGGTCGCTACAAGATGGTATCAGAGCACACGCTGACTGTAGGACACGACCACTAAGCTAAAGCCCTAGATCACTACTATGTCTTCTCATTTCTGACTCCTCATCTTCTCTACTCTTTTAGGATGGTGGATGCAAGGAACAAATTCACGCAACCGGATGAAGATACACCCTTTGGACGCCACTTGAAGGAAGTCACTAAGTACCTGAACATCGGAGTACCAAGCTTCACCGGGACCTACATCGCCACTTTACCAGAAGAGGAGCGTTGGATGATTCAAGTTCAAGTTCCAGGAAGGACGTTCATGCCTGTCACTGAGCCCATAGAGTTTTCCTTTGATGCACCAACCTGGAGTCTAGGAAAGAGCATGGCAGCTCACATCACCATGGGACGCATTGGAGAAGTTTACCACAAGGATCTCAAGGATACTATCTACCAGATTTGTGGGCGCCGAGATGAGCAATGGGAGATGATCAGCACCAGGAAGGATAGATCAATTGCAGCTTTCATCCAGGAGTTAAATCAGCACATTCGTCGCCAAGAGAACTAGATGTGCGCAGGCATGATAGATCTGAAGAAGGCTATGACCAAGATCATGGAGTTGGAGGAAGAACTCAAGTCTACATGCGATGCATATGAGGAAGAAATGACGACACTCGTGGACAAGAATGATGATCTGAAGAAGAAGCTACAAGTATTTATAGGATTTCCCGCGACTGAAGGAGAAGACGATGATTGCACTTGCCCGGAGAACTACATCATCATCGACGACACTGACTCGGACCCGGACGATAGCGATGATGACTTTGTTGATGAAGCTGGAGCAGATATCATGGAGTCTTTGACCGAGCAGGTTTTCTAGTCAACCACCATAACAGTAGTAGCATTCCCCCATGTATATAGTATAGTCCGAGCACTTTTGTAACGATAGTTAAACCGTTGTATGCCCTTGTTTGATTTGATTTAAGTGATATTGTTTGTGTTTGTCTCATGTGCATATGGGTAGTGTTTTTCTCTCTAGACCTCATTCTATTCTATTTTCTCATCTTTTCTAAACCCTCAGATGCCTCTGAGACGAGACAATGGATTTGCTTTCCCACCGGAGCTCACCCAGTTGATCCAGCAGCAGAATGCATTGATGCAGTTGTTAGTCTAGAATCAGAACCAGGGGAACAACAACAACAACAACCCACCACCACCGCCACCACCCGTTGATCACTTAGCCCATTTCTTGAGGCTGAATCCGCCGGTGTTCTCCAGTAGCACCGAGCCGATAGTTGTAGATGATTGGCTCCGCAAGATGGGAAGGGAGTTAACCACTGCCGGATGCACAGATGCGGAGAAGGTGCGTTTTGCCACACATCGGCTTGATGGACCCACAACATCATGGTGGGAGAATTTCACAACCACTTATCCTATCGACACTGTCACATGGGATCAGTTTCAGCAGGCTTTCCGTACTGCCCATGTTTCAGTAGGAGCTATGGCTATGAAGAAGCGTGAGTTTCGCAACTTGCACCAAGGCGGACATACTGTTGGCCAGTATGTGGATGACCTTAGTAAGTTAGCACGTTATGCCCCAGATGATGTTGCTACAGATGCAGCTAAGTAGGAGAAGTTTCTGGAAGGACTGAATGATGAGCCGAGCATGCAGTTGATGGTAGCAACCTTCAAAAACTACCAGGAGTTGGTAGACCGAGCTCTCATGATTGAAGGGAAGCAGCAGTAGATTGACAACCGCAAGAGGAAGTATGGACAAGGGAAGTATAATTCTGGAGCTCAGCAGAAGCCTCGTTTTACCTTGAACTCAGGAGGACATTTTCAGCATACCCATGGAGGAGGAAGTTCACACAACCATAGTGGCCCCAAGAATGTTAATGGGAATGGAGGAAGCAACGGACAGAACCACACCAACCCATCAACACCAGCCAAGAGGGATCTAAGCCACATTACCTGCTACAAATGCCAGAAGACTGGACATTATGCCACTGAATATCCTAAAGCGAGGAATGGTAATGGCAATGGAAGCTCTGGGAAGAAGCCTAACCCTTTCAGCAAAGGGCAGGTGAACCACGTTAGCGTGGAGGAGGTTGAAGCCTAGCCATATGCAGTAATAGGTAAGTTTTTGGTTAAGTCATTTACTGCAATCGTTCTTTTTGATACTGGTGCATCGCATTCATACATATCAAGGGGATTTGTGGACAAGTATAAGCTGCCAACCCATGCCCTTAGGTCACCCATGTTAGTAACCTCGCCAGGAGAAGAGTATATGGCTAGTCTATGGTGTGATCGGTTACCATTAAGGATTGGTAACTACGTGTTTCCCTCAGACCTAATAGTATTGGAATCGCAAGGACTGGATGTGATATTAGGCATGGATTGGTTATCGAAGTATGGAGGGAATATTGAATGCGCCAGTAAGTCGATTTTGCTTACCATGCCAGAAGGGAGAAGGATCAAGTATGTATCCCGGCATGTGCCAAAGAGGACTCAAGTAAATTCCTTATCAGGAGTTGTACAGGAGGAAGTACCAGTGGTGAAGGATTTTCCTGACGTATTTCCAGAGGAGTTGCCAGGCATGCCACCGGATAGAGACATTGAGTTTTTTATTGAGCTTTTGCCAGGCACATGGCCTATTTCTAAGAGACCGTACAGGATGCCCGCAAAAGATTTGGAAGAAATTAAGAAGTAGATTAAGGAATTACTGGATAAAGGCTATATTCGCCCAAGTTCTTCACCTTGGGGATCGCTAGTGCTTCTAGTGGAGAAGAAGGATGGATCATTAAGGATGGTTGTTGATTATTGAGGATTAAATGAAGTGATAATCAAGAACAAGTACCCACTGCCGATGATCAATGACTTGTTTGACCGATTGCAAGGAGCTAAGGTATTTTCCAAGATCGATCTGCGATCAGGATACCACCAGTTGAAGATTCGAGAGCAGGATATACCTAAGATGGCTTTTACCACCAGGTACGAGTTGTATGAGTATCCCGTTATGTCATTTGGTCTGACTAACGCACCTGCCTATTTCATGAACATGATGAACAAGGTGTTTATGGAGTTTCTGGATAAGTTCGTCGTGGTGTTCATTGATGATATTTTGATCTACTCAAAGAATGAAGAAGAGCATAAAGCATTTGCGTTTGGTACTGGAGAAGCTCAGAGAACATCAGTTATACGCCAAGTTCAGCAAGTGTGAGTTTTGGTTGAAGGAAGTTGGATTCCTCGGACATGTTATATCCAGAGAAGGAATAGCAGTAGACCCCACCAAAGTTGTCACTATGACAAACTGGGAAGCCCTAACGACAGTTGGAGAGATCCGGAGTTTTCTTGGACTCGCAGGATACTACCGGAGGTTCATTGAGAATTTCTCGAAAATTGCGAAGCCCATGACGGAGTTATTTAAGAAGGACACCAAATTCAAATGGATTGAGGAGTGTGAGGCCAGTTCTCAGGAGTTGAAGAAATGTTTGGTTACATCACCGGTGTTGATCCTGCCAGATTAGCGCAAGGATTATGAAGTGTATTGCGATGCTTCACGTCGAGGACTTGGAGCAGTGCTTATGCAGGAGGGAAGAGTTGTTTCTTATGCCTCATGACAGCTTAAACCCCATGAGTTGAATTATGCTACACGTGATTTGGAGTTAGCAGCCGTAGTGCATGCATTGAAGACATGGAGACATTTTCTCATTGGAAATCATTGTGAGGTGTACACGGATCATAAGAGTTTGAAGTACATTTTCACACAGAAGGAGTTGAATCTCAGGCAAAGGTGATGGTTGGAGCTCATCAAGGATTATGATGTGAGATTGCATTATCACCCCGAAAAGGCTAACGTAGTAGCTGATGCGTTGAGCTGCAAGAGCCATGCCAATACACTCATGATCGTTGAGTTACCAAAGGAGTTAGCCTAGGACCTTCACGAGCTATGTTTGGAGATAGTTCCGAGAGGCTATGTAGCCGCATTAGAGATTCGGTCTACTTTGATGGATAAGATTAGAGAAGCTCAGAAGACTGACAAGGAGATTGCCGAGATAAAGGAGAAGATGAGCAAAGGAAAAGCTAAGGGATTTCATGAGGATGAGCACGATACCCTATGGTTCGAGGACCGCGTTTATGTGCCGAATGACCGGAGATCAGGAAGTTGATTCTGCAAGAGGCCCATGATTCGCCGTACTCGATTCACCTAGGAAATACCAAGATGTACCTGGATTTGAAGGACACTTTCTGGTGGACCGGAATGAAGAAGGATATTGCGGAGTATGTAGCAGTATGTGATGTATGTCAGAGGGTGAAGGCAGAGCATCAGAAGCCAGTAGGATTGCTACAGCCATTGCCGATACCCGAATGGAAGTGGGACAAGTTAGGCATGGATTTTATCACAGGATTACCCAGGACTCGTTCAGGCTATGACTCGATATGGGTTGTAGTCGATCGTTTGACGAAGGTAGCTCATTTCATTCCAGTAAAGACCACCTACACCATTGCAAAGTTGGCAAAGATATACATGACCAGGATCGTATGTCTACATGGAGTTCCAAGGAGCATTGTATCAGATAGAGGAACCCAGTTTACCTCAAAGTTTTGGAATCAGTTGCACGAAACTTTGGGTACCAGGCTAGAGTTCAGTACAGCCTTTCATCTGCAGATAGATGGACAGACCGAGAGAGCCAATCAGATTCTAGAGGACATGTTGAGAGCTTGTGCGCTTGATTATGGATCTAGTTGGGATGACAATTTGCCATACATGGAGTTTTCTTACAACAACAGTTATCAATCCAGTTTGAAGATGACCCCTTTCAAAGCTCTGTACGGAAGGAGGTGCAGGACACCATTGTTGTGGGATGAATTTGGAGACCGCCAGTTGTTGGACCGGATTTGATTAAGGAATCTGAATAGAAGGTAAATTTGATTCGCGATAGGCTCAAGGTAGCCCAGTCCAGGCAGAAGAGCTACGCAGATTCTAAACGCAAGGAGACAGTTTATGAAGTCGGAGACATAGTTTTTTATCTTCGTGTATCTCCACTTCGAGGAGTTAAGCGCTTTGGAGTTAAGGGAAAGTTAGCGCCACATTTTGTAGGACCATACAAAGTTTTGGAGCGTATGGGAGAAGTTGCTTACAAGTTGGAATTTCCCGAAGGATTGTCAGGAGTTCACGATGTGTTTCACGTTTCCCAGTTGAAGAAGTGCCACACAGAGATGGCTGATATACCGCTGAGAGATACAGTGCCCCTGGAAGCAATTTAGTTGAATAGTGATTTGACCTACGAGGAGAAACCAGTCAAGATTCTCCATATGCCAGCCGAGTCACGCGTAGCAAGGTTATCAAGTTTTGAAAAGTTCAATGGAGCCACCATACCGAAGATGAAGCCACCGGGAGTGAGAGGAAGATCTACGGAAGGACCACCCTCACCTATTTTCTAGCCAACCCGAATCTTGAGGGCGAGATTCATCTTAAGGGGGGTAGGTTTGTAACATCCCAAATTTTTCAATTTGGAATGTTATACATTAGATCATCATTGCATCATATTTTAATTGCCTTTTTGGCTCGATCCTAGAAATTCTACGCAACTCAAGGACCCACGGAGAGAGTTGGGGATTTCGTTATTTTCATATTTGAGTTTTCTCAAATTTTGAAAATAGGATCATTTGATTTTAATTATTTTATCTTCAATTATTTCTATTATAAAAATATGAGAAAGGGAATAAAATGACTTTCCCAAAATAAAGAAATATTGAGGATTTAATAATAAAATCAAACGAGATTTTATTTCGGAGTTTTTGGCTATTTTATTTGAATTTAGGAAAAATGCGTGTTTTTCAAAATTTCATTTAGGCCCCAAATAAATTTTCATCTTGTCCGGCTTGATTTTAGAAGTCGGGGAAAATTTATTCGGGATTTTTGGAGTCTATTTAGTATTTCTTTTATTTGTTTTTCTGCGGGAAATTATTAAAAAAACGCAAACCGACCTCGGGCCGTATTCGGCCAGGACTCCGCGTTGTCGGCCCCTTTAAATAGTGCGCCCCCGAGCCCACTCCAGCAAACCCGAGCCGCCCTAACCCTAGCCGCCGCTTGCCGTCGCCG